>NC_065451.1:182210848-182513601 GCF_917563875.1 Diabrotica virgifera virgifera
CGTTTCCTTTGATTAATATCTGGAGGTCTAATTTGTACATCAGATATTACGTTTATCCTTTTTTCTTGTTCATATTTGTCTTTTAATGTTTCAGAAATGTCTTCATTACTTAGCTCAGGTAAATAAAGTTCATTTGGATCAAATAATTGATCGGTACTTTCCTGATTTGGAATTGATAAGTTTTCTATCTCTTTTTGTATTATTTCATCTATGTCATCTAGATTTACACACAAAGATTCAGATTCTAGTACATTTATTTCATTGTCGGTGTCTATTCGTGAAAGACAATCCGCAACTTTGTTAAGGGTTCCTTTTTGGTATTTAATTGTATAATCAAATTCTTCGAGTTGTAACCGCCATCTCACTAATCGTGAGTTAGGTTCTTTTAATGAGAACAACCATTGTAGTGGTTTATGATCCGTAAAAATTATAAATTCTCTTCCAAATAAGTATGGTCTAAAGTATTTGCAACTCCATACTATAGCTAATAATTCTTTTTCGATAGTGGAATAATTTATTTCTGCTGAATTTAGGGTCCTTGACGCATAATAAATAGGATGTCCATCCTGTGATAATACTGCCCCGATGGCATATTTGGATGCGTCTGTCATTATTTCGAATTTTTTATTAAAATCTGGGTAGGCTAGAATTGGTTCTGATATTAACAAATTTTTGCAAGTATTAAAGCAATCGATAAATTCTTTTGTATGTTCTATTTTGTGGTCTTTCTTTAAGCAAACTGTTAATGGTTTTGTTATTTTAGCAAAGTTCTTTATAAATTTGCGATAATATCCTAAAAGGCCTAAAAACGATTTAATCTGTTTTTGTGTTCTTGGAATTGGAAAATTCTGTATAGCTATTATTTTGTCTTTATTAGGTTTAATTCCTTCTGGTGTCACAACGTGACCAAGAAATTCAACTTCTTTTTGTAAAAATTCACATTTGTCTAGTTGAATTTTTAAGCGTGCTTCTCGTAGTTTATGAAATACTAGTTTTAAATTTTGAATATGTTCCTGTAAGCTAGTGCTAAATATTATTATATCATCCATATAGACCATGCATATCTTGTTTTGCAAATCTTTTAATACTTCGTCCATTACGCGTTGGAATGTTGACGGCGAATTTTTGAGACCAAAAGGCATTCTTAGAAATTCATAGTGACCATTGTCTACGTTGAATGCTGTTTTCTCTATAGATTCTGGATCCATTTCGATTTGGTGAAATCCGCTGGCCAAATCTAATGTGCTAAAATATTGCGCTCTTCCTAATTTGTCCAAAATTTCTGTAATATGTGGAATTGGATATCTATCCGAAATTGTCTTCTCATTAAGTTTTCGGTAATCTATAACTAGACGGTATTTTTTCTTGCCTGATGCGTCTAATTTCTTGTTTACAATCCATATAGGCGAACTCCAAGGCGAGCAACTTGACCTTATGATTCCTTTGTCTAACATTTCTTGAATTTGCCTTCTAACTTCTTCTTTATGGCAATAAGGATATCTATAAGATCTTGAATGTATCGGAACTTCGTCTGTAGTTTTTATGGTGTGTCTGACATTGGAAGTAAATGTCAAAGGATCTCCTGTTTTTAGAAATATATCTGAAAATTCTCTACATAGCTTAATTATGTTTTCTCTTTCTTCTGAATTCATGTGGTCTGTTCTTATTAGATTTCCTAAGTCTATTTTGTTTTTCTTGCTCCATTTCTCATTAGGATTTTTGTTAAAATAATTCAGGTTATATAGTTCATAATTTTCGTTTTCAAATGGGTATACGCTGTGAGCTTCGCTGGTGTCGCTCCTAGCGGACTACTATTCAACTTTCACCGGTAATTTTTAAATTTATTATTTAATTGTTATCGCTTAATATTTACAACGCAAAAAAGTAATTAAATTGTAATGGATTTTTTTAAGATTTTGCTAATCATTTTGACGTTCTATTGACAAAATATGAATTTCTTACTTCGGATACTTTCACAATTATCGTGTAGATGGCGCTAAGATTAATGGATTAATAGATTAATAGAACATTAAAAAAACTTAAATTCATTATTTAAAACGTAAGCATATTTAAGGTAAAAATATATACCACAGCTTTGACCAACTAATATTTTTTATAATTAATGTTTTTAATTTTAATTTAAAATTAATCACTTTGACATTTATGTCAAATTTCCGGTAAAGGTTTACAGACTTGTCACTACTGGCGTTCGAGAATTTGTAAATATCCCCTCTACGTACGAGCTCACAGCGTATACGTCTATTGGTCTTAGTAAAGTTATCTTCAAAGATTTATCTGTTGTGTTTATTATTTCCATTATACCATAGCCATTTCTTGCTACTGTTAATGTTTCGGGTATATAAACTTTGTCTAAATATGTTTCTTCTATTATTATTTCTCCATTAGGTATAGTTACAGGCAGAGGATAAAGAATTCTTTCCTGTGCTCCTATAGTAAATTCAAATTTAATATCCATAGGTCCTCTAAATTTAACTGGTATCATTACGTTATTATTATAAAGTATTTTATTAGTAAAATCTATAACTAAGTTCATTCTCATCATATCTTCTAATCCTAAGATTCCATCAAAGTATTCGTGAAAATCGTATAGGATATAATTGATATAAAAGTCACTTCCGAATTCTGGAAATGCTGGTATTTCGGCTTGATATTTAATAGTCTTAGTATAAAGAGCAGTATTTATGTCTACATTTGACTGGTAAATACAATTAGAAAAATATTTTTGGGCAATACTTGGTCGTAGCAAAGACCTGGCACTACCGGTATCAATTAATAATTTTATTTTTGAATTTCCTACTTCAATATATGGTAGGGGATTATTTGAGTTTATTTCGATGTTGACTATTTCATTTCCGAGGCAACTATCCGAAAATTTTGGTCGTCTTGACCGTTTTGTTGTAAATCATATTCAGGATTTTTAAAATATTCAAGTTGACTAGTATGTTGAGGCTCTCTTGAATTAATATTTTCGTTTTGATAATTATTTGTGTATAGCTCTTCAGCTATAGTATCAGGAATTCTTCTTGGGAAATAATTTTTTCGATAATTATTATATCTATTGGAATTTGATCTAGAGTTTGAATTTAATGTATTTTTGGATGCTATAGTCATCGGTTGTGGCTTAGGCAACCTATCATTAGGAATTCGGTTGGGCCTGAAGACATTACTTTCTGGTCGAAAGTTTGTGGAACGATTCTGAGGTGTGGACCGATTTTCAAAATGTCGGGGTCCTGAAGGATTTTGGTTTTGATAACCTTGATTACGATTAAAATAATTAGAATTGAAAGGGTTTTGATTTTGATAAGTAAAGTTTGGATTTGTTTGGTATTGATGTGTGGGGTTCGAACTTAAGGGTCGATAATAGTTGTTAGGCTGAGTTTGCCTGTTAGATTGATTAAAAGAATTGTGTGGCTTAAAATTATGATTATTTTTTGGAAAATTATTACTGGAATGTCCATATAAATTTTCAAAATTATGAAACTCGTCGACATATGCAATGGCATCTTCAAGAGAATTGGGTTTCTTAAGGTGCATATTATTTTTAAGAACACCTGTACATCCCGCAATAAAAGTGTTTAGTGCGATCTTGTCACAATGGTTAATTTGGCATACTTTATCTGCAAGTTCTATACTAGTATCGTTACTTATTCTTTGGGCTACATTACTTCTTAAGAGTTGAATCCTTGTTCCAAAATTATGGAGGCTTTCATTCTTATATGGTTTTGTTCGTGTTAGTTCTTGCATTAAGCAGTCTAAATCACGTCTATCTGCGAAGCATTGTTGTAATGCTTTCTTTATACTATCCCATGTAGTTAATTCCATGCGATTTCCTACTAGTGCTTCTGCTTTTCCAACTAGTTTATCCTGTATGCATTCCAAAATATGTTTATTTAAATCTGCATCCTTATATACAGTATATGTTCGCATTAATTCGTCGCATCTTGAGATAAATTTGTTCAGGTTATTAGAATCTCCGTCGTAGGATCTAATATTTTTTAGTTTTGATTTGAGAAAATCCCAATTATAAAAAAAATAAAAGTTTCTATTGGGATTCGAACCAACTTACCACGCGGCTGGTATTTGCGTTGTATTGGGGTTCACTCGCATTAAAAGCTTCGCCACAGAGACAGTTTGTCATTATGTGCGAAGATCGACTAACTAAACGGATTAAACTTTTGACATTTTTAACTTATGTAAATCAAATTATTTTGATTTTGAATTGAAATGATTTAGAATTGAAAAAATACAACAAAACATAGAGTAAGAAAACAATATATTAGGTGAATATTGATAGAAATTTTGATGGTAATCAAATTATGTAAATAAAAGTATTACATACTACTTATGTATTTTGGTAGGTTCAAATAGGTAGGTATCGGAGCCCGTATAACGACTAATAAATTTCGCAATCACTTGAATCGTGCAAAGTGGCTATGTTCAAATATCATAACAAAATTTGATCAACTATTTATAAAACACTTACCAGTGTAAGATTCTTTAGCTTTGAATAAGCGAGTTCTGCGGCACTCATACTAGTCACAGTTTGATGGGTTTTCACATTGGCATGCAACAATCATCTCTTCTATGTAAATAAGTCCAAAAATATAATATGAAAACTATTTAAAAAGGCAGTATAACCATTAACTAACTTTTTGTTTGTTGTTTCTCTTCCTACAAATTTTAAAACGCAACAACCATACATTATAACCAAACCACAGTCCCACAGCTGCCATATTGGATAATTTTTGTCATGTCATTTGAACATCCAATCAGAACAAAGTTATAATGCGCATGCGCCCGGTCGGTAGGTTTTCCCATATAAAAATTCACCGTCATTACGCCCGTAAAGAAGTATAACTTCAAAAATGTTTCATCCGGCAAGCAGTTGGGTACATTCCGACCTCCTATTCGGATCTTAGACTATTACACCTAAAAATAAAGGAACATACCTATTTTTATATCATTTAATATTTCTGCTGATTATTTCATTCATTTTTCTTTTTACCAAAATAATTACATTATAGTTGGTTTGTATTTTAGGGTATCTCCAAGATGAAGACAAAATGGAAATTGGTGGAAAACTCATCAAAGATTTATCTTACGAAGGAAATGACACGAGTCGACAAACTGAAGAAAAAACTCTAAATAAAAACATGAAAGTTGTGACGGGAAGAAGACCTAATAAATGTGAAATTTGTTCTAAGCAGTTTTCTCAAAGACATCATTTGAAGAGACATTTGAGAGTGCACACTGGAGAAAAACGTTACAAGTGTGACATTTGTTTTAAGCAATTTAGTCAAGGAAGTACTTTGAAAACACATTTGAGAGTGCACACTGGAGAAAAACCATACAAGTGTGAAATTTGTTATAAGCAGTTTACCAAAGCAAGTAATTTGAAAGAACATTTGAGAGTGCACACTGGGGACAAACCTCATAAGTGTGGGATTTGTTTTAAGCGATTTAGTCGAGCAGGTAATTTGAAAGCACATTTGGAAGTGCACACTGGAATAAAAAATTACAAGTGTGAGATTTGTTTTAAACAATTTAGTCAGGCAAGTGATTTGAAAAGACATTTGAGAGTGCACACTGGAGAAAAACCATACAGGTGTGAAATTTGTTTTAAACAATTTAGTCAGGCAAGGATTTTGAAAAAACATTTGAGAATACACACTGGAGAAAAACCTTACCAGTGTGAAATTTGTTCTAAACAATTCAGTGAAGCAGGTAGTTTGAAAAAACATTTGAGAGTGCACACTGGGGACAAACCTCATAAGTGTGGGATTTGTTTTAAGCGATTTAGTCGAGCAGGTAATTTGAAAGCACATTTGGAAGTGCACACTGGAATAAAAAATTACAAGTGTGAGATTTGTTTTAAACAATTTAGTCAGGCAAGTGATTTGAAAAGACATTTGAGAGTGCACACTGGAGAAAAACCATACAGGTGTGAAATTTGTTTTAAACAATTTAGTCAGGCAAGGATTTTGAAAAAACATTTGAGAATACACACTGGAGAAAAACCTTACCAGTGTGAAATTTGTTCTAAACAATTCAGTGAAGCAGGTAGTTTGAAAAAACATTTGAGAGTGCACACTGGAGAAAAACCGTACAAGTGCGAGATTTGTTTTAAGCAATTTAGCAAATCAAGTAGTTTAAAAGCACATTTGAGAGTGCACACTGGAGAAAAAACTCATAAGTGTGAAATTTTTTATAAGCAGTTTAACAAAGCAAGTAATTTGAAAGCACATTTGAGAGTGCACACTGGGGACAAACCTCATAAGTGTGAGATTTGTTTTAAACAATTTAGTCAGGCAAGTGATTTGAAAAGACATTTGAGAGTGCACACTGGAGAAAAACCATACAAGTGTGAAATTTGTTCTAAACAATTCAGTGAAGCAGGTAGTTTGAAAAAACATTTGAGAGTGCACACTGGAGAAAAACCATACAAGTGCGAGATTTGTTTTAAGCACTTTAGTACAAATAATTTGAAAGCACATTTGAGAGTGCACACTGGGGAAAAACCTTACCAGTGTGAAATTGTTTTAAGCAATTCAGTCAAGATGAAGATTTGAAAAGGCATACAAGGATACACACTGGAGAAAAACCTGAAAAAGTGTGGGATTTGTTTTAAGCGATTTAGTCAAGCAGGTAATTTGAAAGCACATTTGGAAGTGCATACTGGAGTAAAAAATTACAAGTGTGAAATTTGTTTTAAGCAATTTCGTGAAGCAGGTAATTTGAAAAAACATTTGAGAATGCATAGTGGGGAAAAACCCTTACAAGTGTGAGATTTGTCTTAACTAGTTTTCTGTGAAAAGTAACTTAAAATCACATTTTTGAGATTGCACCATGAAAAAATTATTTTTAATGCAACGAGCATTTACTGATGAAAAGACATCTCAAACATCATTGTGATGCAAGTAATTGGAATACACCATGCCAATTAAATGCTACTTGTATACATGATTTTTTCCTATGACCATCTGAAAAAAATACAGGGTGTTTCCGAAAGGGTTTAAGATATCGATATAATACATAATTTAGAACAAAAAAGTCCTATAACATTTTTTTCTAAAAGTAACCGTTTCAAAAAAAATTACATTGTTCTCCATATAAACGAATTTTGATCTTCAGAAAATTAAAATAAGCTGGCAACGTCCAACCAGAATTCGTTTGTGATTATGGATATTTAACATAATTGAAACCTTAATTATTACGAGCCCCTTCCCATATCAGTTGACCCAATGCAGATTGAAAAGAAAAGCCAATTTTATAGAACAAAAACCAAAGTCAAGCATACCTAAACTTTGAAAGCTCCTTTCACCGATAATTTGTGAATTCCCAGAAGTATACCAAATATGTTTTAAATTAATAAAAACGATTAATTGAACAGAATAACAATAAATTTAAAAAAAAACGTAAACATATCTAATTTTAACAAAAGAAATGTGAAAGTTTACATCTGAGTGACATCCCTTTTATTTTTAATTAGATTCAAAATTCTTCGAGGTATAGTTTTTACAATGTTCTGGTAACACTCTGGTGTAAATGAATCCCATATTTTTTGCAAGTTTTGCTTCAATTCTTTGACGGACCTAGCAGTATGTTTCCCCAATGTATTTTTTATTTCGCGCCACAAAGAGGCTTGAAAGTTTCTCTCAGGGACAAGTCGGGACGCTTAGAGACGTATTCCAGAAGTATAATATCATGGTCTCCAATCCAGTTTAAACTCTTTTGGCTTATGGCAACCTTTGCCATCCCATTGGAAGACGAAATGTTTCGCTGATTTTAACTTGTTTGAATGACTTTGTTCCAAAATCGGTAAGAGATTATTTAAAACCTTCAAATATTATTTGCCCGTATTTAAAATGATATCGATAAAATGCAACTTTTCACACCTTTCGCCGACATGCTGCCCAGACCACGATAAACGTATTTGACTTTTCTGTTAAGACAGTAAGGCTGAAAATCTTTATTTTTTTCTGCGAATAACTCGACTCATACTGTCTCCAATTCGACTCCAACACACACTTCAAATCTAGATTCATCACTCCATTGTATTGCATCCCTTGTCAATTTGTCCAGCCTCAATACTCTTTTGACCATTTTAATCTATTTTTCTTGTGTTGTAATGTTAAGACTGGATTAGTCTGGGATACTAAAATGAAAATTTTCAAAAATAATTTATATTGAGTTTTTTAATTTCATTAATTAATTTGTAAGTAAGCAAATCTTAATTTGTGGTCCTCTCGGTGATATGCTGATCTAGAATCGTGTCTTCCAACGAGGTTAATCCACAAAACACTTAAATCTAGCACGTCGTTTTTTCACTATAATGCGTCTTAATTCCCTTCGATCTGCTTCGTTTATTTTACTTTTTTCTCCATTTATAGGTTTGGTAATATCCAAACCTGAGGTTTTGTATCTCCTAACTATATTTCTTACACTATACTGTGACAATTAAAGCATATTCGCGATTTCCGAATTGAATTTTCCAGAATTCAAAAATCTATTGATGATTGAACAAAAATGTTTTCATCCATCACTTTATCTCCACCCATTCCCATTGATAATTTTATCTCGACAAACGGTAGTAGGCTTTATAATAAACTGCTCGTCAAAAGTTAGGGATATAGAAAATTCTGAATTTTTATAGTAGATTTTTTCGTGAACTGATTAACGGATTCCGCTAAATGTTTTTTTATTATTTTAGACTTTTCTTTAGTATTTACACAGTTATGCAAAGGTTTACTCAAACTTTTTTTTGTACTTATACCGGGTGGAAGAAAAGATGTTTTTCTTATGTTAAGTTTGAGACGCCCTGTAGGGAGGACGAGGTACAAATGGGAGTATATATCGAAATCGTATTGTAGTCTTATGTTTTGTGAACATTTTGTTTTTTGAATGTCCCTGATATCTTTAGAAATAAAAAAATAGACGGTTTTGTAATTTAACATGTGTTTTAACCGAAACAAAAGTTTGAGACACCTTGTAAGGAGAAAAAGGCACAAAGGTGAGTATACCTCGATATTTTGTTGTAGTCTCATATTTTGTGAATATTTTATTTTTTTTAATTTCTCTGATATCTTTAATAACAAAGAAACTAGACGATATTACTCTTTAATATGTGTTTTAACTGACGACATGCGTCACATCACACATGTGAAACATAGAAAAACATATTAAAGAGTAATACCGTCTAGTTTCTTTGTTATTAAAGATATCAGAGAAATTAAAAAAATAAAATATTCAAAAAATATGAGACTACAACATAATATCGGGGTATACTCATCTTTGTGGCTATTTCTCCCTACAAAGTGTCTCAAACTTTTGTTTCGATTAAAACACATGTTAAATTACAAAACCGTATATTTTTTTTGTTTCTAAAGATATCAGGGACATTCAAACAACAGCATGTTCACAAAACATAAGACTACAATATTATTCTGATGTATACTTACATTTGTACCTCGTTCTCCCTACAGGGTGTCTCAAACTTAACACAAGAAAAACATATTTTTTTCTTCCACCCGGTATAAGTACAAAAAATAAGTTTGAGTAAACCTTTGCACAACTGGGTAAATATTAAAGAAAAGTTGTTCCGAAGCTATTTTCTTGTGGCATTTTTATAATCAAGTACATTCAAATGGGAAATAAGCCACAATTTTACCTAAAAATGATTTTATTAACGTTTCGACGCCCAAGTCGGGTGTCGTTGTCAAAATACAAAATAATACTAAATAAACAAAAATGTTGTTGCTTAGTAAAAAATTCTTCTAATAATTTATTTAATCTGACTCATTTATATCGGCAATTCAGACACGTATTATACATTTTAAAGTAGACGACTTTAAAATGATATTGCCAATATTGATGAGTTGCGTTCCTGGGACGACTTTACTAAAAGATAGTTCATTCGATTACATGAAATCAATCCCAACTCAAGAATATCCGCCATAAAAAATCATAGCATGTGATCTGTCTTTAAAAAGACAACCAAATGCAACGGTGGCAATGAAATTCTCGCGTTAGAGATTCCATAGTAAATCACGAGGGAAAACCAGGAAAAACCTCGTGATACTATCCCGACATCGTAAGTATTTGGGTTTACATTTAGTTTACTCTCAAAAAACCAATACCAAATTCTGACTTGATATTTTAAATTTTAAATAATACTAAATATGTACTAACTCGATATGTTACTGATTTACTAATTGTGGTATTTTCTTTCTATTGACTTCCTCCTTTAATATGGGTAACCACATCCTACTGCATTCTACCGAGGAATTTGCGACACAATTGGTTTCATTTAGCATAATTAGAGCCGCTTCTTTGATTTTTCTCTTTTTACTATCTGCTTCTTTTAGGACTATACTTGAATCTCTCCACTGAACTCTATGTTCATTATCCCATGCGTGTTGACATATATGAGATCTATCAAATTCTCTATTTTTTATATAAGACTGATGTTCATTTACTCTAACGTCTAATGGTCTTGACGTTTCACCTATATAAAACTGTTCGCATTCACAAGGTATTTTATAAATACAATTCTTTGTTCTTTCTTGTTCACTGTTAGGTTTAGTTTTAGATAGAATAGATCTCAATGTGTTTGTTGTTTTGAATGTTGTTGATATGTTGAATTTATTTCCTATTGTTTTAAGTTTCTCGGATAGTCCTTTTACATAAGGTATTGATATTTTCCTCGTATTATTTCTTGTGAATGTTGTAGGATCCCGTTCTAAGTTGTTCTGTTCCATTCGATCCAATCTTGACAATTCCTTATTTATAAACGATATGGGATAATCATTTTTTTAATAAAACAGATGTTAACAATTGTTTTTCTTCTAAAAATGAATTTTCGTTAGAACAAGTAATTTTGGCTCTATCATATAAGGATTTAATGATTCCCTTTTTAACGTTGATGTTGTGATTTGATTTGTAATTGAGATATCTGTTGGTGTGTGTTGGTTTTCTGTACACTTGAGTGTCATATCCAGTATCCTTCTTTGAGACCAAAACATCGAGGAAAGGTAGGGTGTTATTGTATTCCTTTTCCATTGTAAACTTTATTGTCTCTTCTTGATCGTTTATAATATTCAGGAACGTATCCAACAATTCCGATCTATGAGGCCATATGGAAAACACATCATCTACATATCTCCACCATACTGTGGGTTTTAAATTTTGTTTAGAAATGATATTAGTTTCGAAATCCTCCATAAATATATTAGCCAATAATGGAGATAAAGAAGAGCCCATTGCGAGACCAAAATTTTGTTTATAGAATTCATTATTTAGTTGAAAATAGGTATTATTACTACATAATGTCAATAACTCCATTATAGCTGATACATTTAGTCTTTAGCGAGAATTTCATTGCCACCGTTGCATTTGGTTGTCTTTTTAAAGACAGATCACATGCTATGATTTTTTATAGCGGATATTCTTGAGTTGGGATTCATTTCATGTAATCGAATGAACTATCTTTTAGTAAAGTCGTCCCAGGAACGCAACTCATCAATATTGGCAATATCATTTTAAAGTCGTCTACTTTAAAATGTATAATACGTGTCTGAATTGCCGATATAAATGAGTCAGATTAAATAAATTATTAGAAGAATTTTTTACTAAGCAACAACATTTTTGTTTATTTAGTATTATTTTGTATTTTGACAACGACACCCGACTTGGGCGTCGAAACGTTAATAAAATCATTTTTAGGTAAAATTGTGGCTTATTTCCCATTTGAATGTACTTGATTATTAAAGAAAAGGCTAAAATAAAAAAAAATAACGGAATCCATCTGTTCGCGAAAAAATCAACTATGAAAATCAGCAGAATTTTCTATATCCCTAACTTTTGACGAGCAGTTTATTACAAAATCTATTTGACATTAATTTACAATTGTTTTGATATTATTTTCCACAGCTAGCTCTGATTTTAAGATAATTATGAAAAAAATCAATGTATGTTGATGTAAGTGATGCAAAGGCCACGATTTAGCGATTTTTTATTATTATTGTTTGAAATAAATAAAAAGATCACAAGGTTAATGTTTTCAATAAATATTAATAAAAAAGGCAATAATAATTAATATATATATATATATATATATATAAAACAAGGCTGAAATATTGGGGTAGCAGCAATCTCAAAGAAAACTCTTTATAATAGTTCCAAGCTTTCGAAAATGTTTATTTTCATCATCAGGGAAACTACAATCATAAATAGACAGTATTTAACAAATAGGCTAACTGAAATCAATAATAATTGCTATATTTGTGTTACCAAAAATCCAGAACACCATAGTTTCCTCTCACTAAACCAGGTGTCGAGGATCCCCAAAAACACAAAAACAACAAAAAATTGTTTTGAGAAATGCAGAGTCAATACTTTCACTAAAAACACTGCACATCACAAAACAATCTTACTAAAGAGTTACTTATATGTTTGTACTTACATTATTTGAGGATGTTGAGCCTAGTTGTTAAACACTGACATATAAAACGAAATTTTGTCCTGGTACAAATCGTATATAAAAATTAAAATTAAAAACTATATATAAAAAATTGTTCTAAAAATCGAGTATAAATTGAAAAATGGTAAAATATTTTAAAAAATGATGTATGTCAAATGGCATTTTTGAAAATGTCTAACAAATGTTATATCGATTTTTATTAAATTTTGTTTGAATTCATACGGAAACGTCACTACCACTGAACCAATTATAATTATTTAATAAATGTTTTTTAAATTTTGAAATAGGAAAATTCCGAAATGAGAATAAAACAGTTTTAATCAATGCAAAGTTTTTTTAAAAGTAGATGTCTTTTTTATTATGTGATTTATATTGAAAAAATCTATAAATTATATATTAAATGAAAGAAGAATTTGAATTATTAAATTTAAATTGGTTATTTTTATCTAAGGTGAGTAAATAAGAATAAATTTCACTGAGATGTCTTACATCTGATTTTTTGTTTATTGAATTTTCTTCTTGAAAGATAAAAGCCATTTCCAAAAAGAGTCTTTTGTTATATGAGTTCTCAGAAGCTAGTACTTTAGTATATTGATAATCCATTGTATGACCCTCTTTGGAAACGTGTTCTGCTAAAGCACAACGTTCAGGATGTAGTCTAGAATCACTTTTATGTGATATTATTCGAGATGATAAAGTTCTCGAGGTGATACCTATATAGTTCATATTACAACTATGACAAGGTATACTATAAACTACATTGGAACAAGATAATGCAGGAGTTTTATCTTTCAGTCTAGTAAAAATTGAGTTTATAGATAATGTGATACTATTAGCTATTTTTATGCCACTAATTTGATTAAAGATTCTGCATAGCTTTGGTGTGATGTTTTTAATGTAAGGGAGTGAAAAATATTTAAAGTTAATGGGTTCCTGGTTTTCTGTAACATTAGGAAGATTATTTAAATTTTGGTTGTTAATACTATTATTATTTGTGTATGAGATGTCAGATGTGTTAAAAAGTAATTTCTTTATAAGGGTTGTTGGATAGGAATTGTCAGTGAATATATTAAATAATATTTTTAGATTTGTATTATGAAATGAGCTGTCTGATATTTTTAAAACCCTTGATTTCATTTGTTTTATTAAATTAACTTTTTGAGAAAATTTATGGTATGACCAATAATTCATATACCTACCTGAGCTTATTGGTTTTTGGTACCAGTCAATCATTAAGGTGTTTGTAGTAGTATTACGAATAAATTTAGTATCTAAGAAGGGTAGAGTACCATTTTAACAAATAATCAACATTTTAAGTCAACATCCTCAAATAATGTAAGTACAAACATATAAGTAACTCTTTAGTAAGATTGTTTTGTGATGTGCAGTGTTTTTAGTGAAAGTATTGACTCTGCATTTCTCAAAACAATTTTTTGTTGTTTTTGTGTTTTTGGGGATCCTCGACACCTGGTTTAGTGAGAGGAAACTATGGTGTTCTGGATTTTTGGTAACAAAAATATAGCAATTATTATTGATTTCAGTTAGCCTATTTGTTAAATACTGTCTATTTATGATTGTAGTTTCCCTGATGATGAAAATAAACATTTTCGAAAGCTTGGAACTATTATAAAGAGTTTTCTTTGAGATTGCTGCTACCCCCAATATTTCAGCCTTGTTTCCTAACTGTTCAGCAAATATTATATACCTGTTATATATATATATATATATATATATATATATATATATATATATATATATATATATATATCAATCGGTTTTAAAACGTCTTGCGACGTTGTCCGATGCCTAATTTCCATGACACTCTATCATCCCATTGGCCCTCTCTAAGATCTCTTGCGCTCATCGCCTTCGTTACTCCCTCTCTCCAAGATTTCTTGGGTCTTCCTCTCTTTCTGCGGTTTGGTGGTACCCATTGCATAATTATTTTAGGGAGTCTTGAGTTATCCATCCTCTGGACGTGTCCGTACCATATCAGCTGTTTTCTTTCTATGTCTGTTGTTAGAGAGCCGTCCACCCCCATTCGCTGTCTTATCTCATCATTACGTATTCTCTCTCTGCGTGACACTCCTACTGATCTTCTAAAAGCGTCCATTTCTACTGCCTCCAGTTTTCTTCTGTTGTTTTCGGTTATCCGCCAAGTTTCTGCTCCGTACAATAGACTGCTTTTAATAAGAGATTCGTAGATATTGTGTTTTCTTCTTTTTCCTATTTCATGATTCCACAGTACGCTGTTTAGACAACCTATTGTTTTTCTGGATTGTGTTATTCTTCTCTTTATTTCTTCATCATCTTTCCCCGTTGTGTCAAAAACGATTCCTAGATATGTGTAATGGTCGCAGGGCATGATGATTTCATTATTTTCTAAAGTGATGTTCGATAGTTCGGTACCTATTGGCAGGTATTTTGTTTTTTCTGTATTATTTTCTGTAATAATTAATACGGGACTTATAAAAATATGTAGATTATCATTTTTTGTTTTTGGTAATTGCCATAAACTGCAAATTCCAAAGGTGGGCCAACTGAAATGGAAAGGGGCTCGTATGATTTTGAGGTCGTTGATATAAAAAGTTTACCTGCTTTTTAAAGTTGTTTAGTTGTTCAAAAAGAGAAAATTTAGTGTGATTTTTAATTTCAAATATATCATTCAAAAGCTTTTTATTTATTCTAGGGGACTTTCGGCCATCGTTAATAAGTTAGTCTTTCATTCTAAGTTAAAATTTTTCAAAAATGTTTATTTTTTTGAGGATTCGAAAAAAATGAAAACATGTAAATAGCATTGGCACCGAAAGTTTGCGCCTATCACCTTAATACAATGATTGAATTATGATTATGAATTAATGAACCAATTTGTCATGTGAAGGGACGAACGTAGAAAAAAGAATGGAAGAAATCGCCCAAAGTCGATCTCGCCCTTGTTTCGCCCACGCATAGCCTCAATTAACTGCAATCTTCTTCTTCTACTTCTTGGAGATCTTTCGATCAGGTTAATTCTGAAACTGCCTCGGGTTAATTTCCTGGTAGGTAGATTGCCCACTATCCCTCCATCTTTTAGGTGGTCTTTAGGGGGTCTTGAGCCGGGCGGTTTGTTTTCTAGGGCAATTTTTGGGAGTCTATTCTCATCCATTTGAAATACCACATTACAATTAACTGTAATGATTTTCTAAAATGTAGTGAAATATGTCAACAATTTACAATAAGGAACACGTTATCTTTTAACTAAACTAGTATTATGTGTTGCTATGTTGTGTGTTACTAGTACAGTAACGAATCGTTACAAATATTCAAAAGAAACGGAAATTTACGTCACTGCTAAATAGCTCGCGGTGACATTTTAACAGGATTGTTCCGAAATCTGTTTAATAAAGTTGTGATTATATTATCTACGTTTAGATTTTCGTAGTGCACATAGTTGACAAATTTCAATTTGCATATTAAAATGTATTTTCGCTCTTTGGCCTAATGGTTGAATTTAGAAAAAATGGTATAACACTTTTTTGCTCTACAAGGACCCATACCTTTAAGGAACGCGCTATTTTCGGGGAGACCCTGTATATTCAAATTTATCCATGTTGCAATACAAACAAATTAAGCAGTAGATATGTGATTAAATTAATTACTTTGTTGATTTATATTATACATTTTATATTTTGAATATTACAATATTAAAATGAATTTGAGGTTTAATTTTCAATATCCTGATCGTCTCAAAGAGTATGCTTTTTACTTGACATTGCGCATGTGCCACCTTCTCGATTCAAAAATATGTACGAGAATTATTTACCTTCTACAATCGAGTTGCTGTCATATAATCCAGTCTTTAAAAGTTACAAAAAAGTGACTGATAATAAAGAATATAATAACTGTCGTTTATTGAAGCTTACAAGGTTTAAAAATGACGCAAAATAAGCTCATATCATGTAAAATTAATAGAAGAAAGGCTCATCTGATGCTGCGAAGGACCAAAACTGTATGAAAACTGCAGAAAATATGAAAACTAAGTTGACAAAAACTTGATTTTAAAATAAAACGGTTCCACAAGTTTTGCACAAATCGCTTACCTCAAAATTGGTGTTCTTTAGGATTTGGTTATGCTTGCAGCCCCAAGGGTGACGATTAATGGACTTCTTCCATGGAACTCCCGATGCACGTGCCAAGCCGACGGTACCGTCAAAGATCACGAAAAGTTCGGAATTCGGGAGTACTTTCACCGCTGAAGGTTTTAAGCGAAGTCAAGTCAATCAAAGTCATACCTTCTCTTAAAGCTACTCGACGGAGCATGTCCATTTTGATACATGCGCACCTAAAGCGATTTGCGCTTGTGGCGGGTAGAAATTGATATCGCGCTTTTGTATGAAATAAATGAGTACATGAAATAAAGTTATTCTGCATCATTTTAAAGAGGGCCGATAAAAGCAAACAAATTTAATTATTAAATTATCTAAAAACTTATTCTACCCGAAATAAATTCAATATTAGATGATTCAATATAAAATAAAGAAATAAGGATTCCCGAACACTATGGTTACTACAATTACGTTACGACTATTGCTGGGAATCTTTTTCTCATGAGCATCTTTCAGTGCGTCACAGTTTTTCGATTTCTTTCTAACGCATTAAATTGTACGTGACAGAAAAAAGGCACGTCCGTGATTACAGACATTTATAACATTTATTCTAGTTGTCGATAGATGGCGCTATAATCGAAAAAAAAATTATTACGAATTATATAATATATCTACGAATATAATCTGTACAATTTATAAGACTATACAAATCAAAGAAAGCACAATTTTATAAATGCAATAAACACAATTGATTTGTTTTTATGCAAAATTGCAAATAAAATGTGACAACTGTCAGATTTAACTAAAATGTGACTTACCTTTTTTTCTATCATTTGTGACGCACTGAAAAATGCTCATGAAAAGGACTCCAAATGTACTTATTTGAAAACTAATTAATTCAAAATTCATTCAATTTTTTTGCATATAAAGAATAATTTAGTCGGACATTAAACGTTGAAGGCACCACGGGTATTATATAATAACGCTTTCGGTCAACGTATATCCCTCGGGCCAAAGGTCCTCGGTATATACATCATTGACTTAACGCGTTATTATCCTTAGTCTTAATAACTATAATCTATTGTCAACCGTTGTTTACATAATTGGTCTGTTCCTTTGTTTTCTAGTGTAGCACTTTCGAATGTAGACTATACACAGGCTAGTATAAAAACGTAAGTCATGGGTGTACCACTAAACAAAGGAACGTTCTATAGTCCGTTTCACCTTGACTCTACAGTATAAGGAACATAGGCAATGCAGTCCTTATGATAGTTTTTAGCGCGGTGATGCCGATTTTATCAAAAATAATTTGCAGTCAAACATTAGAGAGATTAAATGAAAACTGTTTTAGAAAAGCAATCTACAATTTTAGGATTCATATGCGTTTAAGTTTATTTGATATCCTGTAGTTATTACTTTCAAGTTTATTTGCTATACTATAGTATAATATATAAATCCTAAAATTGTAGATTGCCTTTCTAAAACAGTTTTAATTTAATCTCTGTAATGTTCGATTACAAATTCTTTTTGATAAATTTGGCATCACCTCACTATAATTCTCATAAGGATTGCATTGCTTTTTGCTTATGTTCATTTCACTGTAAAGTCAAGGTGAGACGGACTATAGTGTAGTCAACGTTTGAGCTATTTGGTTAGGTTCGAAACAACAAAATAAAAAATTAAATTAAAATTTGTAGGAAATTTAGTTCTTAAAGTCACTAAAAGCTTTTTGAAGATTTTAGATTTAAATTAAACTGAAAAGAAAAAGATATTTTGATGTCAACAAACACATCTAACAGCTAACCTCAGGGCCGTGCTATGATGCAGTCGCATCAGGGGGCATCAGGGAAATCAAAATACAAATTGAACCATTCAATAATTAAAAATATATACAGGATGTTTGGTAAAGAATGGGCCATAGCTTAACCTTAGATTCCTGAGCGTAAAATAGCGTAAAACTTACTTTAGTACGAAATTTGGTAAGCGGGTTTTTTTTGGATGAGAAATCTAAATTCGCCACCAAAATGATGTATTAACCAGAGGGCGCCACATACGTCTTTCAACGCTCATTTAATACGTTCAATTTTTTTTATCCCCCACTGTACATATTTTTTGAATCAAAACTTTTATTCTCTTAATATGTTTACTTAAAAAAGGTATACTACGAGTACATTTTGAACGCATTTTAAATCTGCGATACAACATAATTTTTTGTATAATATGCTATCATCAAGATAGTCAATAATATGCTATCATAATATAGTCAATCAAAAAGCTAGTCAAAGCGTACAGACATTAATAATTAACCTTCCTGTAAAGAAATCAAAATATCTTAAGTTAAACATTGAAACTGATTATAAATTTAGTATCAATTTAAAGCTAATTTTTTTGGTTTCTCAAGTATTCACAGTGTTTTTAATTCAATTGTGTAATAATTGGTTAATCTTCAATTAACGGGAAATAACTCAATATTTTTACCTTTTTTGGTGGTATTTTACAAATCGCAAAAAAAAACAGAACTTGTCCATTATCTGTGAGGCAATTGAAAAAGCTGATTAGAGTACAGGACCGGCTTTCAAAATTTTAATTCAGAAAATGAAGTGTATGGAATGCAAGAAAGATGGTACTGAAGAAGAAGTGCTTTATTGTGATAGCTGTGACCGCCCAGTTCACAAAGAAACTTATTGTTTTGGTCTTTATTCATCAGAAATTAGGGTTATGGAGTGAAAGAAAAATCTGTTCTGCAATTTTTGGGCCAATAATGTAAATCTGGAATGAAACTTGTTCCAAAACTATTCAAATTAATTGAAAAACTGCAGAATGGGGTTAATGATATGAAATTGCAGAATTCCAAAAACCAAGAAGTGGATATTCTAAATCAGGTGTTTGAAAGACAAAAGAGAATGAGCAACTTAATTATTCATAATCTAGCGGAATCTGGGGACAGAAGAAATGCAGCTTACGATGATTTAGCTAACGTGACCTCAATTTTTAAGGATATTACTCAAGAGGATGAATGTACAAAATGGGGCGGCCAATAGAGCCTGATACACTGCGACCTTTGCAGATCTATTGTTCCCCCTTCTTTTAAAGCACTTCATCTAGCTTGGTCCTTTTAATGCGACTTAACAGGCTTGATAGTGGCCTTTTATGGAGCCTGGTGCTTCCGGTTTTTCCTCCCCGAGTTCTAGAAATCGCACTCGAGACCTTTGCAATGACACAGAACGTGTAGAGCGGTTTACTCTTCTTCCAGACAGAAACGACATAGGTATCCTCTTCTGTCAGGCCTATGAGTCTCAAGTGTCTATTGAGTCTACATAATAATACATCATATATTAAAAGGATTCTCTTCTAATCTCTCAAAAAGCGTACGATGCTCATGAGCAGTAGATATTTTTGGTCTTCCAGAACCTTGCTTTCTTTCGAGAGTTTCTTGTTCTCTCCATCTTTTATTAATTTAAAAACTGTTGCTCTGCTTACGTTAAAATGATTCGCTACGGCAGATAGTAACCAACCATCTTCTAATTTCGTTACAATTTTTGCTTTTATTTCTGTGCTAGCATGTGGAGCCATTTTTTGAGGTTGAACAAAATAACTTACAAATAAGTATTTAAGCATAAATAAGTTACAAATAAGTTTTTTTTTGTATTTGTCATTCAAAATACACTGCTCAATTTTTTACAAAATCCGCTTAAACAGTCGTATCAGTTTTTTTTGGAACCAGCTGTACATACCTTTTTCTTTTTTAATTAAATATCTCACCAATAATACAATAAAAATCAATAAAATTGAGCATAAATTCCCCATGAACTATTTTCAATAGGAAATAAGCCACAATTTTACCAAAAAATGAATTTATTAACGTTTCGACGCCCAAGTCGAGTGTCGTTGTCAAAATACAAAATAATACTGTATTATTTTGACAACGACACCCGACTTGGGCGCTGAAACGTTAATAAATTCATTTTTTTTTTGGTAAAATTGTGGCTTATTTCCGATTGAAAATAGTTCATTATAAAAATGCCACAAGGAAATAGCTTCAGAACAACATTAAACTCCCGATCATAGATAAGGTATATATAAGTAGGTATGCTCCCGATATAAATAAATTCAAGGACTACTATCGGACTACCTTCACAATTGCCAATTTACTCATTTCACGGCTTGTTTGTTAAGGTGGCTGTGGTACCACATATACATTAAAAGGACATGACAACAGTGCCAAACTCAAATATTTTAATGTTCTGTTCTTAGATAAGGAAAAAAGAGAGGACGGGTAACACCCTTAGAATATAGATTTATTTTATATTCTAAGGTAACACCCATTTAACACACACGTTCCAAAAGTGAAGCCAGTTTTTGGTTTGTTTGTCACCAGAAACATGGCGGTCACGTCAAAAATAACAATAGGTTGCCAGTGGTGGGTGTTCGTTGAAGGTTAAAATTTCATAAAGTAAACCATCATCTAAAATTCGTAATAAAAACATATGTATGTATTGAAACATATGTACGTAATATGAGCAACTTAATAAAACATTTACCGTACACAAATTCTTCATTTTAAATACATTTCATGTTTTTATTTTAAATACTCAATGCATAACAATACCCCAAAGATACTTCGATGATCAAAATCTCTGGTGTCAGTTTGGCTTCACTTTTGGTCATAGGATAGGGGGCCTGATTCTAAATCAAATTTCGACACTAAACAAGTCGCTTTCAATATGGCGACGGTTGAAATGCGATTGTGCGAGCCTTGTGGATTTTAGTTGAACTAACGAAGTGACGTCATGAAATAGCGACTATCGAAATTAATAGCGACTTTAAAAAGGGTGTTGATATTATAATTTCGACTGTCGAAATTATTTGACACGGAGATGAATGATTGGCCAAAAGCGAGGTTAGGTTTAGTTTAGATGTGTTTTGTTTATTTCTTGCAAGGAAAACTAAAGCAAAAGGTATTATAATATAGCTGGGTTTAATTGAAATTTGCTTGTTTTGAGGAATTAGATAGAATAGTATTAAATTAGAAATATAATAATTGAGAATGTCCACAACATGAATCATCAACTCAATGAAAGATGTAAGGTAATAATCTGGGAAAATTAGTAAAAAACAAGAAAAATTAATTACCAGCTATTTTATTGCTGGACATGCTGAAATCAAATCTTAAGACTTCCTATATTAGTAATATAGCTGTGCAAAGTCCACAGAAAGTGTGCTATTTTGTTTATAAACAAATTAGTGCTCCGAAATCTTTTTTTATTATTGCTCTATAACTCCGAAAATTTTAACTTTAAACCAAAACACTCACATAAAAATTGACAGTAATTCTGCACATTGATAATTTATTCCAATTTCCTTCGACGGAAATTTTCCTCGGAAAATTCGGGTTTTCCAAACAAAATCTTTAATTTTCAACTAAAATTTGAGGGAAGTAATTATTTATCAATAATTAAATAATTTGGTGACAGTGTCATAAATCTTTTTTGTTATAAGTGTCTTGAAGATATG
Organism: Diabrotica virgifera virgifera; assembly: GCF_917563875.1. Taxonomy (NCBI): domain Eukaryota; kingdom Metazoa; phylum Arthropoda; class Insecta; order Coleoptera; family Chrysomelidae; genus Diabrotica; species Diabrotica virgifera. The sequence goes on from NC_065451.1 coordinate 182,232,947, forward strand.
AAAATTTGTATGTACAAAGAGGACCGGAATTAAAAGGTATCTAATGGTTCAAAGATTAAAATCCTGTTGTTTATAACTCTGTCGCAAATGCCGGTCAAATTTGACCGGTTATACCTGGAATCACTCCTCGCAATTCAATTTGTTTTTCTTCGTAAAGGACACAGAAGCCGTGCCCTTTTCAACAGCGTTAACTTAATTTAATTAAATCTAATATTTTCTGAGGGGTTCTATTTGTTTATAAGCCAAAAAATTGTTTCTTTATAACATTCCTGAGACCGCTCAAATGGTCCAATTTCAATCCTGTAAGGAACGTTGAATAGGTATAGTGCTTTTTTATACGAAAATCATAGTTATTCTGGTGTATCATAATCTTTCTGGTTATTATTTCGACCGAAATTTTTTAATTAACATTTTAATTATTGCTAAACTATTGGTTAGATTGTCGCCGGTCTCCTGATATACAGAGAGGGGCTAAATTATGGAATAAATTCATTTTCTCTAAAATGGACGATTTTAGAGAAAAATCCCGAAACAGGTCGATTTTTATTTTTAAATTAAATTTCTTGGCATATATTTCAAACTAGTGACGTCATCCATCCGAGCGTGATGACGTAATCGATTATTTTTTTTAAATAGGAATAGGGGTTCGTGTTGTAGCTCATTTACAAAGGCGTTCAATTATCTATTCAGTATTATAAACATTAATATCATTATTTATACAGGGAGGCCAAAAAAATTTTTGAATTAAATTAATTGACGCAAGAAGAAGAATGCATGTAATTTATTTAACTCAAAATACATTCTATTGCTGTCAGAAAATAGAAAAAAATGTTTATTTTGCAAATAAACATTGCTTTTAGCTTAAATTAAATGTTCAAACTGCCAATAGGTAGGAGGGAGGCTGTTTGTGATTTAATTTAAGCGAAAAGAAATGCTTATTTGTGAAATAAACCTTTTCTTCTATTTTCTGACAGCAGTACAATGTATTTTGAGTTAAATAAATTACATACATTCTTTTTGCGCCAATTAATTTAATTCAAAAATTTTTTTTGGCAACCCTGTATAAATACCTAATGATAATAATGTTTATATTACTGAATAGAGAATTGAACGCCCTTTCAAATGACCTACCACACGACCCCTATTCCCATTAACAAAATTATCGATTACGTCATCACGCTCAGATGGATGACGTCACTAGTAAGAAATATATGCCAAAAAATTGTAATTTAAAATTAAAAATCGACCTCTTTCGGGATTTTGCTCCAAAATCGTCCGTTTTAAAGAAATGAATTTATTCCATAATTTAGCCCCTCTGTATAATCTACTATAATAAATCTTTCATGTCATCAATTATTTAATTATTGATAAATAATTAGGTACTTCCCTAAAATTTTAATTGAAAATTGCAGATTTTTTGGGAAAACTCGGATTTTCTGAGTAAAATTTTTGTTGAAGGAAATCAGAAAAAAAATAACTTTGTGCAGAACTAAATTACGGTGAATTTTTATTTGAGTGTTTTTGGCTCAAAGGAAAAATTTTAGGAGTTACAGACCACTAATTGAAAAATAAAGAAGATTTAGAAGTGCTAATTTGTTTATAAATAAAATAACACACTTTCTGCGGACTTGTCATACCCCATATTACTAATAAAGTAACGCATAAATTCGTTATTTCGTAAAGTGGTTACTTTAAGGAAAATTCCCGAAACACGTCGATTTTTATTTTTAAATTACGGTTTTTTGGCATATATATCATACTAGTGAAGTCATCTATCTGGGCGTGATGACTTAATCAATGATTTTTTTAAATGAGAATAGGGGTCATATGATAGCTCATTTAAAAGGGTATTCAATTCTCTATCCAAGAATATAAACATTAACATAATTATTTATACAGTGTGTTCAAAAAACATTTTTTAATTAAAATAAGTGAGACAAAAAGAAGAATATAATGTAATTATTTAATTCAAAATACATTTTACTACTGTCAGTAAACAGAAAAAAATTTTATTTGACAAATAAACATTGATTTTCGCTTAAACGAAATGTTCAAACTGCCAAGCGACAGGTGGGTGGCAGCTTTAACATTGAATTTAAGCAAAAAACAATATTTATTTCTCAAATAAACATTTTTTTCCTGTTTTCTGACAACAGTAAAACGTATTTTGAATTAAATAAATTACGTACATTCTTCTTTTTGTTTCAATTATTTTAATTAAAAAAATGTTTTTTGAACACCTTGTATAAATAATTAGGTAAATGTTTATATTAGTGAATAGAGAATTGAATACCCTTTCAAATGAGCTATCACATGACCATTCTCATTTAAAAAAATCATCGATTACGTCATCGCGCCCAGATGGATGACGTCACTAGTATGATATATATGCCAAAAAATCTGAATCTAAAAATAAAAATCGACCCGTTTCAGGATTTTTCATTAATGTCGCTGGTTTACGAAATAATGAATTTATGCGTTACTTTATGGACGCACTGTATATGCAATCTTAAGATTCGATTTTAGCAATAAAATAGCTGGTAAATAATTTTTCCCAAAAATGGCATTTTTTCGATAATTTTCCCAGACTATCAACAAGTTCCAATAAACGGGAGCGCCAACCCAAATTCTGAGCAGTCTCAACATGATAAGATTAATATCCCCAGTTGTAACTAATATCGAAATGAATAAGAATCGCTATATTCTGCGGCTGTCATGGCGGTGTCGAAATGAAATTGCGACTGTCGAAATGAATTAGAATCAGGGCCCAGGGCCAGGATTACTCGTCCTCTCTCTTTCCTTGTCTAAGGTTCTGTTGCTTTCTGGATATCATTTATAGCTATCTTCACTTCACAGATCTTCTTCACTTTCATCAGTCATTTCTCATCATTTTGTTGGCACTAGTTGGCATGTGGCATGTCATAGCCACCTTTACTTAACAAGCCATAAAGTTGAAACTTGGCAACATCTATTGGTAGACCGATTAATTCTGGCAGTTCTCATTTGTTTTTAAATAATTTTCACTGTATTTACAAAGAAACTGAAATATTTTACAATATTTCGTGCTCCAAATTATAAAGAACATTAAAAGGTATGTTATTAAGATGATTTTAGTTCAATATAATATATTTTTATATAAACTTGCGTGCATATAGAAATCCGTCCACTTAAAAATTTTGTCATTTTTAGGGCCGGTACTTTATGTCTTGATTAACAGCCCGTTAGTTAACGGAGGTTTAATCGGGACCTCTTTAGGGTCTCTTGCGTTGTAATAAATGCAATTACAAATTACAAGTATTATTATAATTATAAATAAGTATAATAATAATTATAATTGCATTTATTACAACGCGAGAGACCTTAAACAGGTCCCGATTAAACCTCCGTTAACTAACGGGCTGTTAATCGAGACATAAAGTACCGGGCCTTAATGTCTTATATTTCCTAAACCTGTTGGCAGATTTAAGTGAATTTTTTAATATGTTATACGCTGTGAGCTCGTACGTAGAGGGGATATTTACAAATTCGCGAACGCCAGTAGTGGCAAGTCTGTAAACGTTTACCGGAAATTTGACATAAATGTCAAAGTGATTAATTTAAAATTAAAATTAAAAACATTAATTATAAAAAATATTAGTTGGTCAAAGCTGTGGTATATATTTTTACCTTAAATATACTTACGTTTTAAATACTGAATTTAAGTTTTTTTAATGTTCCGCAATATCGTTGATTGAAGTAAACGGTAATCTTAGCGCCATCTACACGATAATTGTGAAAGTATCCGAAGTAAGAAATTCATATTTTATCAATAGAACATCAAAATGATTAGCAAAATATTAAAAAAAAATCGAGTACAATTTAATTAATTTTTTGCGTTGTAAATATTAAGCGATAACAATTAAATAATAAATTTAAAAATTACCGGTGGAAGTTGAATTAGTCATCCGCCAGGAGCGCCACCAGCGAAGCTCAGAGTCTATTCGCTCCGAGCGTTAACAAAGTGTCAAAGCATAATCAACCGACCTGCTCATCGTGGCGGTTTTTTGAAATTTTATAAGGACGCTTTGTGTATGTTTAAATGAGATATTTTAAAAAAATGCCGTGTCACGCTAGTGATACTATGTATTAACATAAACAGAAAATAAAAACACTTAATCTGATATAAATTCTTCACTTTCCAATATTGATTATCAGTTTGATTTTGTATACATAACCTCACTATCGCAGTTTATGGCAATAAATCTTTATTAACGAAAAAGAAAATATTTTTGTTGCACTATAAATTACAGTATAAATTAATAACTAATGAAAAATGAATAACCATTTTCAATTTCGTTGCAAAACGAAAATACAGCCGAACCATATTCCAGTCCAATCAGAGAGTGCTGCAAGCACCTCTACCGGTTTCGAAACTTATTAGTCTCTCATCAGGAGGCACATATGCTGCTCTCCCTGATCCAACCAAAACAAACCCCAGCGTGCAGTCCCGAATTGCAACGAACAAAATGGCATAGATGCCCTAGCGGCAACTGCTAGCAAAAGACTAAGTTTTCACTCTAATGGCACATAACATATCCCACCAGAATGAAAACAATGGGAACCTTCTCTGGTTACACCTCCGAGGCTTCTACAATTTGCAAGCCATACGGATGCTGAGACTAAGGAAGATGAGGGAATTCTACAATTTACAATTCACGTCACATCTGCTCAGCGCGGTAAAGTTCCAACGAGACTGGTTCCCTTCATACTCCACACAGAGTAAATGTAAATCAAAAATGAATAACCATTTTCAATTTCGTTGCAAAACGAAAATACAGCCGAACCATATTCCAGTCCAATCAGAGAGTGCTGCAAGCACCTCTACCGGTTTCGAAACTTATTAGTCTCTCATCAGGAGGCACATATGCTGCTCTCCCTGATCCAACCAAAACAAACCCCAGCGTGCAGTCCCGAATTGCAACGAACGAAATGGCATAGATGCCCTAGCGGCAACTGCTAGCAAAAGACTAAGTTTTCACTCTAATGGCACATAACATATCCCACCAGATGTTTCATTCTGGTGGGATATGTTATGTGCCATTAGAGTGAAAACTTAGTCTTTTGCTAGCAGTTGCCGCTAGGGCATCTATGCCATTTCGTTCGTTGCAATTCGGGACTGCACGCTGGGGTTTGTTTTGGTTGGATCAGGGAGAGCAGCATATGTGCCTCCTGATGAGAGACTAATAAGTTTCGAAACCGGTAGAGGTGCTTGCAGCACTCTCTGATTGGACTGGAATATGGTTCGGCTGTATTTTCGTTTTGCAACGAAATTGAAAATGGTTATTCATTTTTGATTTACATTTACTCTGTGTGGAGTATGAAGGGAACCAGTCTCGTTGGAACTTTACCGCGCTGAGCAGATGTGACGTGAATTGTAAATTGTAGAATTCCCTCATCTTCCTTAGTCTCAGCATCCGTATGGCTTGCAAATTGTAGAAGCCTCGGAGGTGTAACCAGAGAAGGTTCCCATTGTTTTCATTCTGGTGGGATATGTTATGTGCCATTAGAGTGAAAACTTAGTCTTTTGCTAGCAGTTGCCGCTAGGGCATCTATGCCATTTCGTTCGTTGCAATTCGGGACTGCACGCTGGGGTTTGTTTTGGTTGGATCAGGGAGAGCAGCATATGTGCCTCCTGATGAGAGACTAATAAGTTTCGAAACCGGTAGAGGTGCTTGCAGCACTCTCTGATTGGACTGGAATATGGTTCGGCTGTATTTTCGTTTTGCAACGAAATTGAAAATGGTTATTCATTTTTTATTTACATTTACTCTGTGTGGAGTATGAAGGGAACCAGTCTCGTTGGAACTTTACCGCGCTGAGCAGATGTGACGTGAATTGTAAATTGTAGAATTCCCTCATCTTCCTTAGTCTCAGCATCCGTATGGCTTGCAAATTGTAGAAGCCTCGGAGGTGTAACCAGAGAAGGTTCCCATTGTTTTCATTCTGGTGGGATATGTTATGTGCCATTAGAGTGAAAACTTAGTCTTTTGCTAGCAGTTGCCGCTAGGGCATCTATGCCATTTCGTTCGTTGCAATTCGGGACTGCACGCTGGGGTTTGTTTTGGTTGGATCAGGGAGAGCAGCATATGTGCCTCCTGATGAGAGACTAATAAGTTTCGAAACCGGTAGAGGTGCTTGCAGCACTCTCTGATTGGACTGGAATATGGTTCGGCTGTATTTTCGTTTTGCAACGAAATTGAAAATGGTTATTCATTTTTGATTTACATTTACTCTGTGTGGAGTATGAAGGGAACCAGTCTCGTTGGAACTTTACCGCGCTGAGCAGATGTGACGTGAATTGTAAATTGTAGAATTCCCTCATCTTCCTTAGTCTCAGCATCCGTATGGCTTGCAAATTTTAGGAGCCTCGGAGGTGTAACCAGAGAAGGTTCCCATTGTTTTCATTCTGGTGGGATATGTTATGTGCCATTAGAGTGAAAACAGTCTAATAACTAATGAATTCTAACAATTGTATTCGGTTATTATCACTACAAAATAAAATATTCAAGTTTAACAAAATAATCCCATAAGACTCAATGTTAAAACGTCCTTACAAAATCTGACAGCGTGCCACGTGACTGTAAGTAGAGGGGAGACGCACGGAGCCAATAGCCTAAATGCCGCTGTAATAATATTGTTGCTAACCAGTTAAATTTTTAATGTGTACCGGGCATTTATAAAATACTGAAATTAAAACCCAACTATAGACTCCGGTTTTCTTAACATTCTGTTTTTTTGATTAATTCGCTTATGTTTAACAACTAGATTTGTCCTTTGTCAATTCAGGGTGTTTCTAAATAAGTGCGACAAACTTTAAGGGGAAAGGAACAAAATGCAAAATTTTGACGCCAGTATTTTAAATGTAATCATTTTTTTCGAATTCTGAGAAAACTAATAAGTATTTTTGACAAATTTAAACGCAGAATAAAAGATTACTTTATTACCGAGGGCCAAAAGTCCCTTAGAATGAACAAAAACTTTTTTTAATAACATATTTGAAACTAAAAATCACACTAAATTTTCTTAGTTTTTCACCCCTGTAACTTATTAAAATAAACATAGAAGTTTTCAGGGACTTTGGGCCCTCGGTCCTAACGTAATCTTTCACTCTGCGTTTAAATTTTTGAAAAGTACTTATTATTTTTCTTAGGATTCGAAAAAAATTAATCCCGTTTATATTCTTGTTATTGGTTTTTTTTTGTATAATAAACGTTACTTACAAGGAATTACTTTTAATATTATTTTGTACAAACTTCTAATTAATAATATTTTCTTGTTCGACTCAAAAAATACTATAAATTTTACCAGAATTTGTACTTTAAAATCGTAGTTTCGAAAGCGGTAGTCCGAAAGTCAGACTACGGACGTCATCAATTGCGACGTTGCCTTTTTCTCTTCATGGCTTGTAAAGTAAAGGTGGCTATGGGCATGTCAATTATGTCACAGAATGTTTGTGTTGTTATTTATTCTGTGATTATGTCAAAGTCAAACTCAAATAATTTGTAGCATTTTGTAGTTTTTTACTGTTGTAAAGTTATCGAAAATCGAAATCTATAAAACCAAATGGATGTAAAGCAAGAGGTTACTGAAGAGATGTGTGAAGTAGAAATATATAATAATGAGATGGATGATGGTTTCTTGAATAGCTGTAAAATTGAAATTCATGAGGAACCCAAGAAAGAAAGCATACATGACACATTTGTTTATTCAGACTCACAGGAATTCCCTACAAAGATTGAAGTAGATCCAGATGAAAGCCAACTTAGACCAGCTGAAGAAATAGATGAAAAAGGTATGTAAATAATAATGAATATTTCTCCCCTCTTTATATATATCTCAGGAGCTTGATTCCAAAGGGGCCAATGTCAGTTTTAGACTGTTTGAGCATATGTGTGTTTTTAACTTAGATTTCAAATAAACAATACTGTGTAAAAGGGGCCAATGTTTAGATAGAGTCCCGAAAGATTTTTAGCAGTGTCTAACTCCAATGAACACTAATTTATAACACATTGCGTGCAGTTGTCTAATCCTAAGACATACTCATGACTGACAAATGAAATTCATATTCCAAATGTGTATTATCAATGCCATACATGCGAGCCGTCCGGCATACATGGAAGGCATCATGTGGCTCACATATATGCCATCCGCACGGAACATGTTAAAGCAAAAAGGACTATTGCATACTTTGGCCTCGATGCTTCTAAAAATTTTATTTCTATACAGGAAAATGTTGACAGCACTTCCTTGGATTTGTTTTGACATTGGCCCTTTATTTCTAGGTTGTAGTAATGTTGATTGTAGTTACTTTCAAGTATTCGTTACAAATCGTTACTTTTGTAATCATTTACAGTATTCGTTACTTTGATTACTATGATTATTTTTGTTACTTTTGTATTTGAGTACTGGTAATCATATGTAGAATCTTATTTCTTGGTAGGTAGGTATTTTGTATAGGTATTCTGTCACACCCTTAAAACACTTCATACCGATAACGATATTTGATAACACTCATAAAATACCAGTCCCGTCTGTTACTTGCTGGAATATGATTGGTATTTTTTAATAGAAAGTAATCAAGTGTACTGGTTGTAGATACAATAGTCGTTACTTGCTCTAATACGATTGGTACGAAATAACGAAGTAATCACGAGTAATTAAAGTAATCAAAGTAGATATAATAGTCATTACTCACTCTGATATGATTGGTACGAAGTAATCAAAGTAGATACAATAATCGTTACTCACTCTAATACAATTGGTACGAAGTAACGAAGTAATCAGAGTAATCAAAGTAGATACAATAGTGGTTACTCGCTCTGATACGATTGGTATGAAGTAATCAGAGTAATCAAATTAACGATTTGCCTCTCTGTATAGTAATCGTTACTTTTGGTATTCGTAAGTAACAAGTACTTTGTAACGAATAGTTATTTTTTCAACATCACTACTAGGTTGGGTTTCTGTGTAATTACACCTTCAATTTACCATGCACTTCTCATAGACTGTACCAATAAGCTACAGTCATGTTGAGGCACTGCAGGGTACCCAGTGGATTGCCTGTAAATTTTTTTTAATTAAAAAAATAACTGCGCATTACTACAATCTTCCTTGAGGCACTTAGGAGTGGAAAGTTATGTTGCAAAATTTTTCATCAAATTTAAGGGAAAAGATAAAATGTTAGATTTTTTTCTCCGGCTGGGTATATGCCATCAGGCCCTGGTGACTTGAAAGAGTTGAAGCACGATATGGCCCATCTTACCTTTTCCTCACTAATTAATGTTCTGGCAAGATGCCAGTTCATTCGGTGTAAGTATGATTATTTCTTCCGCTGAGTTCGGTGCTTTTGAGGCACTAGAACCGGGGAAGTGTGTTTTCATCAGAATCTCAGCACTTTCGCAAAGGTGGGAAGTTTTACTTCCATCTTCCTTCATTAATATGCCGATGAGCATCTCTTGAGAGCACTTTTTGTAGCCTGGAAGCCTGCGGAAAATCTTAGATTTCCTCACAGTAGGCCCTCCAAGCAGCTCTTTGTTTTTGTCTGCAGATTTTCTTAAACTCTCTGACGTTGGATTGATAAATATCCCAATCCTCTTTGAGTTTGGTGCGTTTTGCTTTATATGACGGACCGCTGCTACGGATTATTTGACGGACCGCTGCCAGAGGGTGAGATTTGCAGGTGTTGAATCGGAGAGAGGATGCTTGCGCATAGGAGTTCCTCAAGGCTCTGTGTTGGGTCCCTTATTATTCTTGATATACATCAATGATTTACCACTTTCATGTCAAACTGCGCATTTCACTCTCTTTGCAGATGACACAACAATCTCATCCTGCAGTAAGGATTTGGTAACAGCAGTGGGGAGTTCGTGGGGTTCAGTGTCGGAGGCAGAACAATGGTTCCATTCTAATAGGCTGTTTCTCAATACAACCAAAACACAGTCCTTACTTTTTTCAACTAGAAATATTCCTGATGAACTGGACAATGCATCCTGTGCTAAATTTCTTGGTGTTCTGCTGGACCCTGGTCTGATATGGGATGCTCATACCACCTCTTTAGTGGCAAAGCTATCATCAAATACATTTTTGCTTCGTGGACTTTCATCCTGTGTTTCCGCTTCCATACTAAAGCAGGCATATTTTTCTTTGTGTCACTCACATATCTCCTATGCTATTCTTGCATGGGGCCATAGTGCAGGAGCGAAGGATGTATTCAGACTGCAGAGAAGGGCCATTCGCATTGTCGCCGGCTTGCCATATAGAGCCGATTGCAGACAAGTTTTTATAGATTGGAAAATATTAACATTACCTTGCCAGTATATATATGATAATCTTATATATGTAAAATGCAATATGCATAAATTCCAGACTCATGAACAGATTCATAATATTAACACACGCTTTAGAGGGAACCTTGCCCCAAAGTTTCGTAGGCTGGAGAGGTGCAGAGATGGCCCATCATGTCTGGCTATACATTTCTTTAATAAATTACCCCTAATAATTCGAGAACTGCCCTTAGATACATACAAAATAAAAATCAAAGAACTTCTTTTGGTGGGTGCTTACTATTCTCAGGAGGAATATCTCGGGGCTACCCTGTTGTGATAGTCCGACAGCTCTCTTAAATGTTCTGTGTGCTCTTGTGTTTTATGATAATATTCTAACTTTGTGTTAAGTATTTAGACTGGGTGATAAAATTTTATAGATTTTACTTATTAAGTGTTAGCTTGCCAATGTATTTCAATGATGCATTTTAACAGACTTTGACTTATGTAAATACTCTGTATATTAACATCAATAAACTGAATTGAACTGAATTGAATTGAATATTAAAAGCTGTTCTTGTTGTCTTTCTAAGGTGTTGCAGTTCTGTGCACTACCAAGAGTTCGTTTTGTGACTTTCCTGGACCAGCCTTATCGGACAAAATTTTTTATAAGCGTAGCTTATTTTGTTTAGGATAGATATAGTGTACCTTTCCAATTCTGTGTTAGTTACCGGAGCTTAAGTTTTAATTCCGCAGAGCATCTTCTAAGAGGCAGTTGTAGAGTTCTACATCCATCCTCCTAGGGCCGCGAGATTTGATAAGGCTTTTTTCCAAACTAATGGTAGTATAGGTCAACCAGCGGTGATGTCCAGATGACCAGATGTCCTCTGAGACCTGCCAGTTCTGAATTTTATTAGATATTTCTGCTGTTGCTAGTGTGATATCTATGACTGTTTGACTACGAACATTGATAAATGTATAGGTCTGGATCCCGTGTATGAAAAAAAAGTTGATTAATAGCAAGCTGAAAATTTGTTAATAGCTTAAGGGTGTCTAGTCGGACAAACTTTGATATATGGGAACACTGGAACAGGGGAAGTTTTAATTGTGGCACAGGTTAAAAATTTGGAACGGTCAGAACACGAAAACGGCACATGTATTTTGTCCGACAGAACACACTTAAACTCTCCGAACAGATTATAAATTCTCATGCAAAAATCAGACTGCTATTTATCACCAAATGGGCGTTTTAATGAGTGGAACATGTAGAATATGTCAAATGACAGGAATTATGACAGGTGATAAATAGCAGTCTAATTTTTGCATGAGAGTTTAATCTCTGTTCGGATAGTTTAAGTCTGTTCTGTCAGACAAAACAAATGTTCCATTTTCGTGGTCTGACTGTTCCAAATTTTTAACCTGTTCCACAGTTAAAACTGCCCCTGTTCCAGTGTTCCCATATATCATAGTTTATCCGACTAGACACCCTTAAGCTATTAACAAATTTTCAGCTTGCTATTAATCAACTTTTTTTTCATACGCGGAATCCAGACCTAGTAGGTTCCGTGCCTCTATTTACATTATACAAATCTTTTCTAATAATATAGTCATAAAGAGACTTACCTCGAGCGTTGTTACCTTTACTGGCCCAGCCTAGATGGGGTGAGAATTCTAATCACAGTCAATAAATTCTACCTTCTGGCTGAGACAATGGTCTACCAGATCTTCCATCGGCTTTGTTGGCGGTAGGGTAGCTGCATCTGAGGATAGGTAGACCGATGCTAGTATCAACTGTCTGCTTTTGCCTTTTCCCCATGGGAATTTTACTTTAACCGCAGTTACATCTGAGGTGCAAAACTGCACCAGGGGGGAGGCTTTGATTTTCCTGGGAACATATATATTGCTGTTCTCGGTTGTTGGTTGCTTGGTAAGCTGAAGATTTGACCATTTAGACTGCTAAAACCAGTTATTTTGGTCTTAATTGTCCAAGGTTAATTTATGCTATTGCATCCTCCGTTACATCTAGGTGGCAGCAGAGTGCTGCTGTTGCCACCTTTTTGTGTTCGAGATTGCATTGAATAATAGTTACCTTTTTTCCAACATCCTTGCCCATGGCGAAGGTGTCGTACTGGTTCTTTTAGGCATCCATTTCCTCCTCACGTGGCAACCTTAATCATTTCAACCTTCCTCTGTAAGGTTCATCAACCATCATCTGATGGTCGTCGTCCTGCAGGTGTCTCAGTCTCAGTGGCCGTCTCCGGCTGCCGAGCAACTGAGGTCCCGATCATAGATAAGGTATATATAAGTAGGTATGCTCCCGATGTAAATAAATTGAAGGACTACTATCGGACTACCTTCACAATTGCCAATTTACTCATTTCACGGCTTGTTTGTTAAGGTGGCTGTGGTACCACATATACATTAAAAGGACATGACAACACTGCCAAACTCAAATATTTAATGTTCTGTTGCTTTCTGGATATCATTTATACGCTCTGAGCTTCGCTGGTGTCGCTCCTGGCGGATTACTAATTCAACTTTCACCGGTAATTTTTAAATTTATTATTTAATTGTTATCGCTTAATATTTACAACGGTAAAAAGTAATTAAATTATAATAGATTTTTTTAAGATTTTGCTAATCATTTTGACGTTCTATTGATGAAATATTAATTTCTTACTTCGGATACTTTCACAATTATCGTGTAGATGGCGCTAAGAATAATTTATAATTACATATTACGGAACATTAAAAAAACGTAAATTCAGTATTTAAAACGTAAGTATATTTAAGGTAAAAATATATACCACAGCTTTGACCAACTAATATTTTTTATAATTAATGTTTTTAATTTTATTTTAAATTAATTACTTTGACATTTATGTCAAATTTCCGGTAAACGTTTACAAACTTGCCACTACTGGCGCTCGCGAATTTATAAATATCCCCTCTACGTACAAGCTCACAGCGTATAGCTATCTTCACTTCAAAGATCTTTTTCACTTTCATCAGTCATTTCTTATCATTTTGTTGGCACTAGTTGGCATGTGGCATGTCATAGCCACCTTTACTTAACAAGCCATGAAGTTGAAACTTGGCAACATCTATTGGTAGACCGATTAATTCTGGCAGTTCTCATTTGTTTTTAAATAATTTTCACTGTATTTACAAAGAAACTGAAATATTTTACAATATTTCGTGCTCCAAATTATAAAGAACATTAAAAGGTATGTTATTAAGATGATTTTAGTTCAATATAATATATTTTTATATAAACTTGCGTGCATATAGAAATCCGTCCACTTAAAAATGTTGTCATTTTTAATGTCTTATATTTCCTAAACCTGTTGGCAGATTTAAGTGATTTTTTTAATATGTTATACGCTGTGAGCTCGTACGTAGAGGGGATATTTACAAATTCGCGAACGCCAGTAGTGGCAAGTCTGTAAACGTTTACCGGAAATTTGACATAAATGTCAAAGTGATTAATTTAAAATTAAAATTAAAACCATTAATTATAAAAAATATTAGTTGGTCAAAGCTGTGGTATATATTTTTACCTTAAATATACTTACGTTTTAAATACTGAATTTAAGTTTTTTTAATGTTCCGTAATATCGTTGATTGAAATAAACTGGCCGTCTCCGGCTGCCGAGCAACCGAGGTCCCTGGTTTCGAGGAGGTGCCCTCCATTTTTTAATTTTTTTGGTGCTCACGTTTGGAGTCAATAAGGTGAACTCGTAGCTCAGCCTCATTGTTCTGTTCTTAAGGACAGCCATATCCTCGTCTCCAATTCCAAAGACGAACAGGTGTCAGTTTGGATCTGTTTTTGCCTTATGGTGAAAGGTGCACCATCTCGCAACTGACATTATCTGGATTTTGTGCCGTTAGCGTCCGCAGCACTCTTTCTGGATCATCGGAGGTGTTAGTAACATCCTCCGAGATTCTTAGAGAGGCTTTGGTAAGCTTCGGGAGCTTATCCTAACTGACAACAGCTAGTGATGCGTCTTCTCACGGTTTGAAGTCATCTATAACCTTGTTCAGCCATGCAAGTGTCCCGTTGTCATCACAGACTACTCCGATAGAATAGGTCCATGACTTAAAAACGTAGGTGCTTTTGCTTGGCTGTTAGAGGTGGACAAGATTGCTCTGTCCAATTCCTCCATCAGGCTGCGCTTGATAAGGTTTTCCCGATCAGCAGTGACATTGCCGTACGGGTTTACCTTATCTATAATTGCCACATTAAAGACCTGGTTTGTCTGACCAGATCGACCCGAAATATTTCGTTGATACAGCACGAAAAAGATCGCTCTATCTCAGGAAATTATTCAAGCAAGCAAGCATAGTGATTTAACCCAGCCTGAGAGACTTGCTCACCCCTAGAGAATGACATTCGGGTGATACAATTCATTGGGGCGAGGAGGATTAACTCCCGTAAGCAGGAATCACTCCACCCCGCTTCAATGCTCCAGACCATCCACTTACCCCCCGATAGCACTCTGATGCGCTATAGGGGCTCTCAATCAGCAAAGTGCTTATCATATGGGAGTCTTGGGTACACGAACTCCCATATGAAATCCTACCCCGATCAATGCCGGCCAGCGTGAGGCGCTCTATTCCCGCTATCTCTAGTGACTTATCTTCGATCTGTTTTGCTTGCTCGGGCGCCGAGTCCCCGCTCTGGGCTATGTCCAGTTCGGCGACTCGGCGCTCGAGGATGTGGGCCCCTCATGCCCTTTTTTGGGTTTTGTTACTAATATTTTTTTTGTGGCTTTCGCCTATTGTTAATATTTTATTGATTTGTTTAGTGGCTGAAGCCGTTTTGAAGTTTTTTGTATATTTTTTTTGAGGGATGTCTGAAAATTATAAAAATCAACATTAATAAATATAATGAGATGCCAAAGGTGAGCAAGTTGTCTTCTTTTGATAGAGCTACTATTATCTAGCCTTTATTATATATTTACTAATATTTGTTGTTTGGGTCTCCTATGTTTCCATCTATGGTACACATCATACCTTAATATCTCTTTCAAGATCCGGTTTGGGTGGTCTTCTAGCTCAGCAAATTTTGTTCTGGCTTTTTCCTCCATAATATCCAGTACTCTTATTTGTTTTAGGTCTCTAAATAAGAACCGTTCGGCGACGTATCTGGGCACGTTTGCAGCTTCTCTGAGGCAGTTGTTGTGTGCCGCTTGTATCTTCTTTTTGTTACTTTGACTTATGTGACCCCATGCAAGAGATGCGTATGTAATTATTGGCAGTATAATGCTATTTATCAGTCTTAATTTTGTTTTCATAGCTAATTTGCTTCTTCTTCCTGTGGGTCCTCTTATTGCCGATCTGGCCGCTGCTGTTTTCTGGACTGTTGCGTTGACATGTGATGTGAATGTAAGACCTTGGTCCATTGTGACTCCTAAATATTTAACTTCGTTTTGCCATTCGATGGGTCTGTCTTGCAATGTTAGCTGTTCTTCTGGGTTATTCTAGCAGGAAATTATTCCGTTCAGAAGTTTCATCTGTTTGTGGTTTGTATCATACAGTCATTTCGTTGCCATATAAGCTTCACTGTCAATTTTATGTATTAAAAAGAATGGATGCAGACATGACTTTGTTTATTGCTATGGTCTTAGAAGAAGAACAGGGTGACGACGAGGCGTCTGCGTTTTTTTATTTAATGGCATAGACATTAGTCATTCAGCCAGATGCAATAAAGAATATACAATCCTATCCCTAATACAAAATTAATCAGAATCAATATACTAATACAATAAATAACAATGCAATAATAATACAATAAAAACAATGATGGATTTCTGATAAATTGATATAACATGTATGATAAAAAAGGATGCAAATCTGAACATAAATCATAAAAAATTTCACTCCCGCGTACAAATCTTATAGGACCGTTCGTGTACCTGACAAGAAATCTATAATGATATTGTATATTTGTTGTGAGCCTGTAGCCAACAGAGACTGGATATTGAATGGTGCATGCATATTAAGTTTAATTAAATTTTTATAGAGAGAGTTTGAATGCTGTTTAAACTTAGTACCTACATTCAAAAAATATATGATCAAGATCACCCTGTTTTCCGCAATGTTTGCAATTATCATCTTCAATCAAATTTATTTTATATAAATGACTTGGATAGCAAGCATGCCCAAAACGTAGTCGATTTATAGTTGTTATAAGTATATTTACGTGGAGCTTTAAAACTCTTAAACCAAGTACTTTGTTTGTGGAATCACTGGTTGTAAAGTGGTGTATCTTGTGGGGTTTGTTAAGCAGTAAAGGTTCCATTGATCTTTCCATATCAATAGTTGGTTTCTTTTAAAAATAGTAATAACATCAGATACACATAAAGAATAGCAGCTGAAAGTAGAAAACATGCGTTCATTAATTATAAACAGAATCCAACGCTCCAAAATTTAATAGAGTATAAACGACTTGACGCTGTTGCAAAGAAAATCTTCAAACAGAAAAAAAAGAAGAATTGGATTGATTTTTGCGAAAGCCTAAACTCAAGAACACCATTAAAAGATGTCTGGCGAAAAGTTAATTGTTTTAAAAACCGCAAACAAGCCAACAGAGTACCTATTGATCCAGAAGATACATGGTTGCAAGATTTCCACAGAAAAATTGCTCCGGCATGGGTTCCAAATGACGACACCGTACAAGAAGATATTCAAACAGTATCCAGACAAAACCACAATTTTGACGAAAATTTTCATCTATGGGAATTGCATCGAGCCCTTGAACAAAGAAATAATACTTCTCCAGGTATAGACAATGTGTCATATTCGCTGTTGTACAACTTACCGATCGAACATAAAATTTCACTACTAAACATTTTCAACAATATTTGGACAAATAAGATACCAGTACCAAATAGTTGGAAAGAATACCTGATAATTCCTATTAAAAAACCTGGCAAACCAGACCGTGATCAAAATTCTTACCGACCTATCTCCTTGTCTTCATGTCTTTTAAAAACATTCGAAAGAATAATTAAAAATAGATTTGAACATTGGTTAGAACACGATGGTATACTTCCAAGATCCCAATATGGTTTTCGCAAGTCTAGGTCTACTCAAGATGCAACTGCAGCTCTAGTTACGTCAATTCAACTTAACTTTACAAGAAATAAGTCTACAGCAGCTGCGTTCCTTGACATTTCCGCTGCTTTTGATAATGTTAATTTAGACATTCTTTACAAAAAAATGTTGTATATTGGAATCCCTAATTCATTTGCTCTCTTTTTAAAATCTTTATATTCCAACAGATTAACTTATTTAAAAATTAATAATGATGAATTTTCATATCCTCGACTAACTAATATTGGATTGCCACAGGGAAGTATTTTAAGCCCGATTTTATACATCCTGTACAACATAGATCTTTTGTAAAAAATTTTTATTTGATTAGTAGTTCCAAAATGACACAAAATCTAGGCATCGGATAAAAAAGTTTATTTGAAGAAAGTGTATTTTTTGTTCTTCTTAATGGCGGTACAGGCTCGTTTTTTAATATTGTATTTAATTACAGAGTCATTTCCACATATTAATATATTTTTCAAATTGTTCTCTGTACCGCCATTCTTTATTATATTACGAATACGTGTGTCAAATATCTCGAAAAACTATTCAAAATTACAGCCGCAATCTTGGAACGCGTTTTCGCTACCTGTTGATCGCTACTGTTTCCTCTTAATAGTTTGTTTACTTTTACCAAACAAACAATTTTTCTTTTTAACATGACACAATTTCGTTTTATTTTTCTCTTTTTTTATCATAAGGTAAATAGTAACTACTTGACTTTTTATTCTAATAATCAGGACTTTTATGTAAAACAAAAGTGGCACTATAAGGAATTTTTTTTAAAGATTTTTTTCTAAATTAGTTACATTATAACTTGCTTTCTTCGGTAGAAAGTAACTACTTTAATCAAACTGTTAAATAACATTAATTATAATACCGGGTGTCCACTTATATTTTCCCCCATTTTAACTGCCTATAACTTCTAAAAGGTTCAAGATAGAAATATGCGGTTTTCGCTGAAATGTTTTATTGTAGTAAAAGTTTTGTCTGAATGGATTGAATTTTTTATATCGCTTGCAAATACGAAATAAAAAATGGCGGATTTTTGAAAAAAACTTTGTTGACTTTTTTTAATGGAACACACAGTATATCTTTTTGTAAATTCAAAGAAAGGTCATTCACCTATCCAGCGATATAAAGCTTTTCAAAATCGGTTGTCAAATCACTGAGTAATTAATTTTTAAAATGAGGGGTGCAACGTGGATATCACATACCTAAATAACATAACTGAGCAAAATGATATTATGTAACGTGATTTCCACATTGCATCTCTCATTTTAAAAATTAATTGCTCAGTCATTTGGCAAACGATTTTAAAAATTTTTATATCGCTGGATAGGTAACTGACCGTTTTTCAAGACACAAAAAAATATACTGATTGTTTTAATAAAAACAGTCAACAACGTTTTTTTTTTCAAAAATCCGCCATTTTTTATTTAAACGCGATATAAAACATGGCCATTTACCTAAAAACTTGAAAAAACGGTCATTTATCTATCCAGCAATATAAAATTTTTTAAAATCGGTTGTCAAATGACTGAGCAATTAATTTTTAAAATGAGAGGTGCAATGTGGAAATCACATAACATAATATCATTTTGCTTAGTTATGTTATTTAGGTATGTGATATCCACGTTACACCTCTCATTTTAAAAATTAATTACTCAGTGATTTGACAACCGATTTTGAAAAACTTTATATCGCTAGATAGGTGAATGACCTTTCTTTCAACTTACAAAAAAATATACTGGGTGTTCCATTAAAAAAAAGTCAACAAAGTTCTTTTCAAAAATCCGCCATTTTTTATTTCGTATTTGAAAGCGATATAAAAAATTCCATCCATTCAGACAAAACTTTTACTAAAATAAAACATTTCAGTGAAAACCGCATATTTCTATCTTGAGCCGTTTAGAAGTTATAGGCAGTTAAAATGGGGGAAAATATAAGTGGACACCCGGTATTTAATTCGGTTATTTTAGTTCAACATCCATTACAGAACTGTTCGAAAAACTTTAAACGGTCATACTGAAATATCTAGATTTTGGGATAATGTCACTTTTGTTTTCAAGGTGCGAATTGATAACACCTAGTGTTACATCTAAAAATAAAGGAACAGACCTATTTTTATATCATTTACTACTTCTGCTGATTATTTCATTATTTTCCTTTTTACTCAAATATCTAATTACATTAGAGTTGGTTTGTATTTTAGGTTTACATCTCCAAGATGAAAACAGAATGGAAATTACGGAAAAACTCGTTGAAGATTCATCTTGCGAAGGAAATGACATGAGTCGCCACACTGAAGAAAAACCACTAAATAAAAATGTGAAAGTTGTTACTGGAAAAAAGCCTTATAAATGTGAAATTTGTTTTAAACAATTTAGGAAAGCAAGTCATTTGAAAGAACATTTGAGAGTGCACATTGGAGAAAAACCTTGTAAGTGTGAAATTTGTTTCAAGCGATTTCGTCAAGGAAGTCATTTGAAAAGACATATGAGAACACACACTGGAGAAAAACCTCATAAGTGTGAAATTTGTTTCAAGCGATTTAGTAAAGGAAGTGATTTGAAAAGTCATCTGAGAATACACACTGGAGAAAAACCATACAAGTGCGAGATTTGTTTTGAGCAATTTCGTCAAGCAGGTTATTTGAAAGGACATTTGAGAGTGCACACTGGAGAAACACCTTACGAGTGTGAAATTTGTTTTAAGCAGTTTAGCGAAGCAAGTAATTTAAAAGGACATATGAGAATACACACTGGAGAAAAACCGTACAAGTGCGAAGTTTGTTTTAAGCAATTTGGTCAAGCAAGTGCTTTGAAAAAACATTTGCAAATACACACTGGAGACAAACCTCATAAGTGTGAAATTTGTTTTAAGCAATTTCGTCAAGCAAATACTTTGAAAAGACATATGAGAACACACACTGGAGAAAAACCTCATAAGTGTGAAATTTGCTTTAAGCTATTTAGTCAAGCAGTTAATTTGAAAGAACATTTGAAATTGCACACTGAAGAAAAACCATATAAGTGCGAGATTTGTTTTAAGCGATTTAGTCGAGCAGGTACTTTGAAAAGACATTTGAGGGTGCACACTGGGGAAAAACCTTACAAGTGTGAGATTTGTTTTGAACTGTTTAGTCAAACAAGTACTTTGAAAAGACATTTGAGGGTGCACACTGGGGAAAACCCCTTACAAGTATGAGATTTGTTTTAAGCAATTTTATGTGAAAAGTGTCTTTCTGGTGAAAAATAACATTTGAAACTGCACCTTGAAAAATTTCTTTTAATAGTTAATCATAAAAATGCCACAAGGAAATAGCTTCAGAACAACATTTCTTTTAATAGTGTGCAAAGAGAAAACCCGACATACAATATCTGCTGACGAGGTTTTCTTTAATTTAAATTTGAAGCAAGTAGCATTAGATACTAAGTAGCAAGATAAAGTGAAGTGACAGACACAACATGTCATAAATAAACTTTCTTAAAATTAATGTCATAAATAATTAAGACATTATTAACGTAGAATAATTATTAGCTTAAGCTGTTGTTACTTCATATTTTCAGGTAGTATAATATTAAGTTTGTAAATATTAAAAAATTAATAAACTTCGTATTTTCAGAGCAACACCAATTTAGTTTTAAAAAGTCAAAAAGTCCCAATAAGGAACTTGCACATTTTTTTATTACATATGTTTTGTATGTATTTTCAAGATGCATGGCAAATAGCTCTGCTTTTTGTGCGCTACTTCTGGCCCAGTTACCATTTTCTAGTTTAATAGGAGGAGAGTGCATAATAGGTCTTTTCAGTCTTTTAGTAGCTTTCCATAAGGAATAATCTGTACTACCGTCATATGTTAGCTCCTGTAAGTAAGAATTAATCTAGTCATTCTTTAATTGAAGGATAGTTCTTTTGAGTTGTTGACTTGCACGATTTAGTTTAGTCTTATCTTGAGGAGACCTTGTTTGTTGCCAAATTCTTCTCAGTTTTTTTTCAATTATCATGTTCCTTATTTCCTTTGGATAACCTTCATTCCTTCGTTCCTTTGGATCTTGAAAATACATTCAAACCAAATGAACCTCAAGGGGATGAAGAAATATGGGAGGAACCCGTTCAATTAGAGGAAGAAATTCGGCTAACTACACCAAAAGAAGTGCTTGAAGAAATAAGGGAAAATATTAATCCGAAGAAAGCTCCGGGCTATGATCTAATTACGGGTGAGCTGTTGAAAAATCTTCCCCGAAAAGCTATCGTAAAATTAACAAACCTCTTTAACGGTGCATTCAGATTAAAATATGTACCAATGATATGGAAGATGGCGGAAGTCATTATGATTCCTAAACCAGGAAAACCAGCACATGAGGTTTCGTCATACAGACCGATATCTCTGCTTCCTGTAATATCGAAGCTGTTTGAGAAACTGCTCCTCAAGCGAATAAAACCAATTATTGAAGCAAGAAATTTGATACCGACACATCAATTCGGATTTAGAAATAAGCATTCAACAATTGACCAGGTGCACAGAATCACAAATATTATCGAAAGATCCCTAGAAGAAAAGAAAGTCTGTTCAACTGTATTCCTTGATGCTGCACAGGCTTTTGATAAAGTCTGGCATGAAGGTTTAACATACAAACTAAAATGTTTTTTACCTATACAGTACTCAAAACTTTTACAATCATACATAAAAGAACGACATTTTAGAATTAAGCAAGAAGACTGTTTTTCAGACTTAAAAGAAATTAGAGCAGGTGTTCCACAAGGCAGTGTGTTGGGTCCAGTCCTATACCTATTATACACGTGTGACATACCTGTACTGGAAGACAACACAGTTGCCACCTTTGCTGATGATACAGCTATTCAAGCAGTAGGGACGACAAGTGAAGAGGCGACCAACAAGGTCCAAATAGCAGTTAACCAAATCCATAAATGGACACAAAAATGGAGAATCAGGTTGAATGAAACTAAATCTGTCCATGTTAATTTCACCAACAAAAAAATAGAATATATACCAGTTATAATCAACAATATCCAAGTACCATATGCAGATACTGCTAAGTATTTGGGTATAACATTAGATGCAAAACTACGCTGGAAGGTGCACGTTAAGAAAAAAAGGGAAGAACTAAATATAAGATATAAAAAATGTATTAGCTAATTGGAAGAAACTCCACATTGTCGATGCATAATAAGTTACTAATTTACAAACAAATATTGAGACCTGTATGGACTTATGGATGCCCACTATGGGGGTGTACTAGACCAAGTAATATAACAGTAATACAAAGATTCCAGAACAAAATACTAAGAAATATTGTAGATGCTCCTTGGTATGTTACAAACAGTGATCTCCATAAGGACCTAGGAATGGAAACTGTGGATTTAATCATCAAGAAAATGGCAGGAAGTCACGAGCAACGACTTCATATGCACGAGAATATTGAGGCCATCCAGCTCCTCGATACCACTGGGCAAGTTAGAAGACTGAAGAGGACAAAGCCTTATGAACTAGTTTAAGTGATAGGTGATAGTGAAAAGCAGAGCATAGTGCTTGTGCGCGTTAGTGAGTATGCTAGAATAGTGCACTATCTTGTTAGGTTAGATAAGAGACGCTATGGGGTAAGCTCTTAATTTTAAGAAACATTAATAATTTAGGTTAGACTAAAATTGCTCATTGGTCAAGTATGACCAGATTGTAATTGTAATAATCATCATCGTAGTGATGATTATGGAAAAAAAACATATGTTTTGTTTAAAAACATGAGATTCCCAAAATTTCACGCTTCAAAAACTCGTAATAACTTAGAAATACAACTTTAAAATCTTCTGCGGTATAAAATAGTCCAAACGACTCGTGACGTCACATAGTTTTATTATATAGTCATGATTATGGTTATATTTAGGTATATTATTCTTCTCCTTTAGTTTATTGGCCTCCACCTACTTGGGTATTTGGCCAACTCATCGTCGCGGAATACGGGAAAAATATTTATATTCTAATGACATGTATCGTATGTCATTGTAATAATATATATCAGTTTGTTGAGATTGGAGTTTGATACAGTTTTTTAAGGAAAAGAAAGAAGGTTTACTATGGAAAATAAAACCATTTTGTAAAAGTACAAGTTTTCTATGAATAGTTCAAACGATCAAAAACACTTGTGACGTCACATAACTGTATTTTCTACCGACGGACGTTTATAATGTCTAATTTAAAATTATATACAATTTTGTTTACTTTGTTGGTGCAGAATGTAAACATTAACCGTATGACGTCACAACGCGTTTTGGGCTAGCTGCTTCAATTTGAATTTAGAATCATCTTTAGGGGCCAAACGAAACACAAAACAACTTTTTTTATCATTGATTTGTTTTAAATTATGCTGTAATTTAGCCATTTTTTTCGAATTTAAAATTTTATGCAAGTTCCCTAATCCCAGTCTATAGTGGTGTAAAAATTAACATATTACAAAACAACAATTTTGCGACACTCAAAAATGGAAAAAGTAAGGTTTGACTTTAAAATGGTAGAAGCACAAGATGGAAAAACAAATATAATGTACATAACTTCAATTGGCACACCAGATGAAAAAACCTTTTTATTACCAGATGAATTTCAGCCAGCAACTTTGCACAAAAAAATGTGCAAAACACAGGTATGTACAGTAATAAAAAAAACTCTATAAAGAAAAGAAATCAATCTAGAAAAGTGTGGATAACCGTAACAGAAGAATTATCACAAACATATCTAAATGAAGATGAAAATTTATATTTTGAGAATCAATATTTAGAAGACCTGACAGAGAGTGATAGTGAACCCACACTAGATGTTCAAGTTGACACAATACAAAAACTATTGGAAAAACTGATTGGAAAATAAAGAAACAAATCCGAAATTCAGAATTTAAGCAAAATAGCAAAAGATTTTAGATTGAAAAATTTGATGGAAAGAATATGAACGCAAACCAATGGCTATCTGAATTTAAAAAAGAATGCGAACGGTGTGTAATACTAGAAGAAAAGAAAAAGATTGAAATTTTAAAAATTTTCCTTGATAAAGCAAGTATGGACTGGTACAGCTGTATGATATTAAAATAATTTACAGTAGAATCAGATTGGAAAGACCGGAAAAATAATTTTTGTGAAACTTTTGGAAGTATAGGGTGGTCTCAAATCCGATATTCTCACACATTTAAATACCAAACTGGTTCCTTATTAGAATATGCAACAAAAAAGGAAAAGCTACTACTGCAGGTGAGTAAATCCATTGGCACAAGCACATTCATAGATTTAATAGCTATTGGCCTACCAAATAATGTTGCAGATAAAATTGATAGAGGAATATTACAAGGTACTCAAGATTTATACAATGAGATAGGTAAACTTGATCACCGTGCAACTAGAAATCTAATGAAAAAGCAAAACTATGCAGAAAATAAATTCAAACAGAGGAAACAACTCCTTGTAAAATATGCGAAAATGCAAATAAAGGGAAACGGTTCCATTCTGAAGAGAATTGCTGGTTTAAAGAAAAAAAAGATAAAGCTGGTCAAGTGAGGACAATAAATAACAATAACAATGCAATGTTAGAAGTGGAATTGAGCAACGAGAATCCAAAAAACTTACAATAATACCATTAATTGTGTTTAACGTAAAAATAAACAACATAAGTACTGAATTTTAATGCACTGTATGATCCAGGATCCAATGTGTCACTGATAAATTCAAAAATATTGAAAATAAAACCAAAGGAATGTAATAATAAACATTCAGTTAATCTAAACACAATTAATAGTACATAGTTCAAAAACAAAAGGTATGGTTACATTAAAATTAAAAGTTTTAGACGTTGAAAAAGAAATGAATGTTTTTTGTTGTAGAAAATGAAGAATTTAAGTATGATTTTTTAGCTGGTTTGGATTGTTGTTTAAAATTTAATATAAGTCACAATGAGAAACTAGAGATTATACATAACAATGATATAAATAGAAATAAAGAATCACCAGAAAAAAATAAATATGTCAAAATTCCTGATGTACTAGGTGACATAAACAAAAAAGAATAAACATGAATTTCAATGAAAATTTAAATATTGATCAATTTATAATAATAAAAAATCATCTGGATTCAGATAAACAAGCTAAAATTGAAAAAATAATAGATAAATATGCAACGGTATTGGCCAAAGATAAAATATGATGTTGGTACAGTTAAAAATTATGAAGCCCACATTGATCTAATGGTATAAAAATCAAGTAGCAAAATTATTGGAAAATGGTTTAATTAAAGAGTCATATTGTTGCTCCCGTCACATTGGCATATGAAAAACAAGAGGGGAAAATCAAGACTGTGTATAGACTTTAGAGAACTTAACAAAATAGTCGCATCTCAATCACAGCCTTTTCCATTGATAGAAAATTGAATAGGTAATTAAAACAGTAAACTGTAACTACTTTAGAACATTAGATATTAAATCAGCATTCTGGTCAATTCCAATGAAAATTGAAGATAAACATAAAACAGCATTTGTAACACAAGAGGGACAATTCCAATGGACCTGTCTACCATGTGGATTGAAGACATCACCAGCCATTTTCTAAAGAATACTGAGTAACATAATAAGAAAATATAAAATGTCAGATTTTGCAATAAACTTTATCGATGATATAATATTCTCAAAGACATTCACAGATCACATTTCACATATATCTACATTATTGGAAACAATTATGAAAGAAGGGTTTAAGCTAAAATTCTCAAAATGCTAATTTGCGACAAATAGTGCAAAATACTTGGGTCATATAAGCGAAAAGAATTCGGTGAGACCATTAAAAGACTACGTGACCGCTGTAAAAGATTTTCCAGTTCCGGAAAAAAGGAAAAATATCTGCCAATTTTTGGGAAAAATAAATCTTCATCAAAAATTTATACCACACAGAGCAGTTATACTTGACCCGCTATATAAACTATTAAGAAAAGATGTTAAGTTCATCTGGACAAAAGAATGTCAAGAAGCTTTCGATAAGATAAAAACTTGGTTGTGTTCACAACCAATTCTGAAGATATTTGACCCAAATGTGCCAATTAAAATCTACACAGATGCATGCATGATTGGTGTGGGAGCTGTGCTTAAACAGGACGATGAAAATGGTAATAGTAGACCAGTGGCATATTATGCAACGAGCATTTAATGATGATCATTATTATGCAAGTATGAGGGCTGCGCTATAAGCCGCGAAACAGAGAATGTCATATAGAATACGAGCATTATAATGACATGGTAACTAAATGCTAGTTGTATACCTACATGATTTTTTATACATTTATTTTGTAACATAAACAAATTAAGTAGTTATGTGATGAAATATTAAATTAATTATTTTCTTGATTTATATTATGTATACATTCTTATATTTTGAATATTACAATTATTAAAATGAATTTGAGGTTAAAGTTGGATTTATAGTTTGACGTAGCGTAGACGTAAGAAACGGACTGCAGACGTAAGAAAATATTTTGTCAATTTATAAATTAACGCAGCGAAATTTTTGCGCATGAGTAGAAACAGTGACTTAATTCAACAACATAGCCTAAAAATTATACGAACCGTAAACAAGATTTTGTGTTTATTTATTTATACTATTATTTATTATGATATTTATCCGTTTTGTGTGTTACAATGGATTAGGAAATAAACGAAGGTATGCTCCTTGGTGTCGTGGAATTTCCAACTATGTTGTTTCATTTCTTGGTCTTTAAAATGTTCATTGGATTTAATTATCGTATATGTGTGGATAACCCTGAATTAACAGATACTCATATTTATCTGAAGTATTGAAACTACACTATGAAATATTTTTATTAAATTAATAACTTAACATCCATTGCAACAAATAATTAACAAAATTCGAATATGTTGACAAACAAAAGGGATGAGGGGCGGGTCCACTTTGAGTGACAGAACAAAATTCTTCCTTATGATTGGCCAGACGTAAGAAACTCACTGTAAAAGATGAAACGACCGAACGGACGAGTTTGGCAACTACCACTGTCACAGTGACAGCTTTAGTTGACATACTCCTCTGATACGTCTAAAGGTGGGAAAGAATCAATATAATGTAAATTAATAGGTTAAATCGCTAAATTTCCCAGCTCGACTAGTTTCATTTCTTTTATCTCACAACTTAATACGTTTTCCATCTTTTGCGCTATTTTGCCGGTAATTAGCGCGCTCATCACTATATATTGGGACCGTGCAAGTTCGGAAAAGTGACACCTGGGCCCGGATTACGAACACTCGATACGCATCGTATCCGCCATGTTTTACCGTAGGGAGTGATTACGAAACCTCTTTCCCTACGTTGTCGATGCGAGTCAATTCGAAGGCACTGCTCGATACCGACGACCCTATCGAGTTGCCAACTCGAACTATCTATCTCTCTCTGATAGATATCTGATCTCCTATAACACTTTCTCTCTTGCTGGTCAAAGTATAAAAATTAACAAAAGTGAATACATAATGACATAACCTACTTACTTCACTTCATACTTTGATGACTTTGATTTCTTCAATTTAAAAATAATGTAAATCGTTGATCAAACGATATTTAGATTATACGATTTTGATAAGAATTCTCATATTTTGAACATTCAAAAAATATATTGTTTAAATCTCCCAGTGAGGTGTTATTACACTCATTATACTGACAGGAGTTCTCCAATACTTAATCCTATTTTAAAAAGATCTGAAGAAAAACGTCCATGGTTAATTTTTATCCTTATAATATTTGCAGAGTAGGGTTTAATGGCGAAAAGGTAAGATAAGGAATGCTCTGGCTCTGAGGCAGAATTCGATGAAGGGAATAGGTAGTTAGCAGTGACTCTTACGAACTTTAGTAATATTTTTATATAACGTCTCCCATCTTTCCCTGGCCATTTAATCTTTAATAACGGTAAAAAATTATAATTATTCTCAGATTCTACTCATGTTCGAAAATCATATATTTATATATCTAGGTATGTATACGTTATCACTTAATCATCCTTAGAATATAAAATAAACGTTTATAATAATTAAATAATAAAAAGTTTATTTTAATTTATAATAATTGAGGTTATAATGAGAGAAATTCCGTGGCATATAACGTGCAAATAATTCCATTTGTTAGAAATGTTATCCCGTAGGTTCAAAAATACGATGATTGCCGATCATTTTCTGACAGTTAACTCGAACCCAGTTCGTAATCACTTTTTGGCTTCGATGCGTATTCGCATCGAGTTTGCCTACGGTTCGTTTTGCGATCTCGCATCGAGTGTTCGTAATCCCGCCCCTCGAGTGGGATTACGAATCGTATCCGCCATGTTTTACCGTAAGGCGCTACAGTAAAACATGGCGGATACCATTCGTATCGAGTGTTCGTAATCCCACTGTTGGTTTCATAGCTCAGCAACTTTTTTCGCACTTTTAATTATATTGGCCAATTATATTAGTCCTGGTTGCTGGACAAATTGTCAAGGCCGTAGCACAAAAAAAATTATAAGAAGAAAAAGTAAGATGAGGTTATGTTATTAAAAGGCAAACAATTGTATGTAGTAAATAAAATTAGTTATTAAATTGCAGTACTGCAAGCAAAATACAATTAATTAAATTTATTTTATATAATATTTGCATATCATATCAATATTGTGGAGCAACATATAATTTTTCTTCTTCAATGACAGTAGGTATACAATATACGTCAATTTGACAATATGAATAATTTACAGTCGGAAAAATGAAAGAATACCCATGAACGATCACATCATTTGCTGTCTTTTTCTATAAATAGCAAACATTTGTTATAGAAAATGACAGCAAATACAAAATAAGTAATTGATGTGATCGTTCTTGGGTATACGCTCTGAGCTTCGCTGGTGTCGCTCCTAGCGGTTACTAATTCAACTTTCACCGGTAATTTTTAAATTTATTATTTAATTGTTATCGCTTAATATTTACAACGCTAAAAAGTAATTAAATTGTAATAGATTTTTTTAAGATTTTGCTAATCATTTTGACGTTCTATTGATGAAATATTAATTTCTTACTTCGGATACTTTCACAATTATCATGTAGATGGCGCCAAGATTAATTTATAATTACATATTACAGAACATTAAAAAACGCAAATTCAGTATTTAAAACGTAAGTATATTTCTCTCTCTCGTTCCATCCCTCCTTGTGGAGTATTGGGCGCTTATGCGTTTCTTGGCCAAAAGTGTAAGGTTGCTGTCTGGCCGGGACAGCGCATCTTCTTTTGTTTTTATTCTCTGGATAAATTGTGAACTAATTCCCTCCACTCTCTTCTATCTTTTGCTCTCTTTTTGACTTCGCCCCATCTTAGTCCAATTTTTTCGTGTTCTCTCGTTGTTGTTCTTTTCCAGCTGTTGTCTGGTCTGCCCCTCTTTCTTTTCCCCTCTGGTTGGTATTCAAGTGCTTGTCTTGCTATGCTGCTTTGGTCTTTCCTTAAAGTGTGGCCGATCCATTTCCATTTTTTTTCCTTGACTGTAGTAGATACGTTAGTTTGCTTTGTCCTTTCCCATAGTTCTGTATTAGTTATTTTGTTTGGCCAGTATATTTTCAGGATTTTTCTTAGAGATTTGTTTACAAATGTTTGTAGTTTTTTAGTTGTATTTTCGTCCTGTTTCCATGTTTCTGCTCCATAGAGCAGTATACTTTTAATGCAACTGTTAAAGATTTTAATTTTTGTTGTTTCTGGTATTTCGTTTGTTTGCCAAATTTTATTTAAAGCGTTGAATGCGTGTTGGGCCTTTGTTATTCTCGTCTGTATATCCTTTTTACACCCCCCGCTCCTTTCCATGACAGATCCCAGATATGTGAACTTGTCTACCTCTTCTACTTCTTTACCGTTTATCATTATTTTATTATTTGAATGGTTATTATTTTTTAGAAGTTTAGTTTTTTCTGTGTTTATTCGAAGTCCGATCGTGTCGGAGTACTGTGCCAATTTGTCAATTTTTGCTTGTATATGATTTCGGTGTTCAGTTATCAGGCAGATGTCATCTGCAAATTCGAGATCTTCTAGCTGTTTGAAAAGGTTCCACCTGATGCCTGTTCGATCGTCGATTACTTTCCTCATTACCCAATCTATCATAATAAGAAATAAGGTAGGAGATAGTACACAACCCTGTTTGACTCCACTTTCTATGGATATTTCTTCTGTTACTTCACCTGAATGTTCTAGTTTGGCTTTGTATCCTTCGTAGAAGAGTTTAATAAAGTTTATGATTTTTTGTGGTATCCCATATAATCTAAGGATTTTCCACATCTGTGCCCTATTTACACGGTCAAAGGCCTTTTCGAAGTCGATAAAACTCACATCTATATCTTTATTTCATTCATTTGTTTGTTCCAAGATAATTCTAAGGGTGCAAATGTGATTCAATAGTGGAATGGTTGGAACGGAAGCCTGCTTGGTTGTTTCTCAGTTTTTTATCTAGTTCCGGCTTCAATCTTTCCAAAATGATTTTGGTCAGCACTTTGGATGTGGCACTTAGTAGTGTTATTGCACGCCAATTATTGCATTTGCTCAGGTCTCCTTTTTTGGGTATTTTTATAATCAATCCCTCTTTCCACTCCTTTGGCAATTCTTGGTCCGTCCATATTTTATTCAAAAGTGTATGTAGCATCTCTACTGACTGCTCGGTGTCTGCTTTTATTATGTCAATGGGTATATTGTCGATTCCTGCGGCTTCGCCATTTTTTAGTAGTTTTAGGGTGTTTCCAATTTCTTCCATTGTAATTTCTCCAATATTCACTTCTAGCTCTGGTGATTCTACTTCATCTTCTATGATTTGAGTTATTTCATGCTTAGCATATATCTCTTCGAAGTATTCCTTCCATCTTTGTATTATTTCTTTCTCATTTTTTATTCTGTTTCCTTGTTTATCCTTTACTTCTCGTATATTTCGTTGTGCTTTTCCTGTTAAGTTTCGTATGATTGTATATTGTGTTCGTAAGTCGTTTTCTTTCGCTGCTTCTTCTGATATATTTAGCATCTCATTTATATAGTTTCTTTTATCTTTTCTGGCTTGTTTTTTTACTTCTGCGTTTTTTGCCTTGTATTTCCTTTCAAGTGCCCTCTCTTCTTCCGATCCTTCCTTTTGTAGAATTTCTTCTTTGATTTTTTTTCTTTCTTCTATCAGTAGTAGAGTGTCTTTGGTAATCCATTTTTTATTTTGTCTTCTTTTTAATCCGATTGTTTCTTTTGCTGTATTCATCATCACTTCTTTAAAATATTTCCATGTTTCTTCGACTGACTCTGCAGTTTGTTGTGATACTGTTCGGTTTATTGCCAGTTTCTCACTGAATTTATTTCTTATACATTCTTGTTTTAGGGCATCAACGTTGTACTTGTTCCTTCTGCTGATTTTTTGGTTTTTATCTCTGGCTAATTTCATTTTTAGTCTCGCTTTGATTAGCATGTGGTCTGATCCCACATCAGCACCTCTTAAGCTCCTGACATCTTGCAGCCAGCTTCTCCATTTATATTCAATTATCATGTGGTCTATTTGATTCTTGTATCTCCCTCCCGGTGATTTCCATGTTTCCTTATGTATCCGCTTATGTTTAAAGATGCTTCCGCCTATTAAAAGTTCATTTTGCTCACAAAATTCGATTAATCGATTTCCATTGTCGTTTCTCTCTCCGATTCCCTCCTTTCGCATCACATGTTCATGTCCTTTATTATCATTTCCTATTTTTGCATTAACGTCTCCGATTACTATTTTTATATCTCTTCTATATTTATTATTAATCTTATTAAACGTTGTTTGTAGTTGCTCGTAAAATTCTTCCTTTTCATTTTCGTCGTTTTTATTTGTGGGAGCATATACATTTATTACTATTATGTTATAATATCTTGCCTTCAGTCTCGCCCAAATAATCCTTTCTGACACTGGTTCCCACTCTACTAGAGCCTTTCTCCCCTTTTGGGCTAGCAGTATTGCCACTCCCTTTTCGTGTTTGTCATTTACATCCGTGTTCCCAGAATATATCATTAGCTGTTGGTCACCTACTCGGGTTGATCCACTACCATTCCATCTTGTTTCGCTTAGTCCGACAATGTCTAATTTGTACTTATCAATCTCTTGGCTTACCTGCTCCAATTTGCCGGTTTCGTGTAGGGTTCTTACATTCCATGCACCTATAAATATGTTCTCTCTTATGTCTATTTCATGTTTATCTTTCGTTTTTGCTCTATTTCTATTTTCGTCCTTGCTCAATTCCTTTTTCTGTGCCTTGTCTGTCGTGATTTGTGCTTTTGTTTGTGTATTTTCATCTTCTGTTAGTTTTTTGGATTTCCCTGGTCTTCTTCTAGCTGGTTGCTGCATTGATTCCATTTGTGTGTTTTTCCATCTATTATTAATTTATTATATTTTATTGTAACACTTTTACCCTTATTAATTTCTTCATTTGCGACTTGTCTTATTTTTTCTGTGTTTGTAGTTCTTCTTTTGTTATGCCATTATTTATATATACTTTATTGCCTTTTATGTGTTTTAGTTTAGCTTTATTTTGCATGATCTTTTCTTTTTCAAACTTGTTCTGTAGTTTGACCAAACATGTTTTTTCTCCCAGTTTGATAACTTCTTCGATTTGAACATTGATATTCATTTCTTTTTCCATGAAGTTTCCTACAGTTTGTTTCAGTGCATTTCTATCGATTGTATCTATTGGCAAGCCTTGTATTACAACATTATTTACTTTCCTTTCCTTTTCTAGTCTTTGTACACGTATTTTCATATCGTTTAGTTCTTTTTTCATTTCTTCCTTCTCCTTGTGTTTAGTTTGGTTTTCTTGTTTAACTTTCTCCAATTCTGTTTTCAGGTCGTTTAATTCCTCCCAGTACTTTCTCTGTTCATTCTTTATCTCTTTTACTTCCGTTGTTAAATTTTTTGTTTCTGTGGTTAAGTCATGCATCATTTTAAAGCGTCGTTTAAACACAACGACAAGTCACAGCAACTAGTTGTGATGATAAGTTGAAACGCTGTTTAGACGCTGCGATTCAATGCGATACCACCTTCAACCCAACTCCAACTTTGATAAGTTGTGCGATGCACCGTTTACACACAATGATAAGTTGCAACAACTCGATTGACCTTGATAAGTTGTTTGATTTATCGCTGTGTTTAAACGACCCTTAATAATTTGATCGAGCTTATTATCTTCGTTACGGGTTTTGTTAGGCGATCTAGACACTTTTTTACTTTTTCGGAACAATTCTTCCTTTTCTTCTCTGCTCCTCTTTCTATGGTCTTCTGATGTGTCGTCGTCCGAATCCACTTTGTATCTATCCATTATTTTTACCGGTGTTAACAAATTCGAAGCCATTTTTTGTGGCGCAGCGTGCATGTATTATTCACTCCCGTTACTTAATAGTCCAATCGTTATTTTGTCACTGTTCGGTTTGCGAAAAAGTGCCGAGCCCGCCTCAAAAGCGCGGAGGCTCTTCACCTTATCAAACCTAAATAGTTACTGTTATTTATAGTTCGTTAATTTGCATACGATATTTTTGTTCTTTCCCAATAAATATAAGAAATTGTACACATACAGATTATTTTCACTTACTTATATTCACTCCCGTTACTTAATAGTCCAATCGTTATTTTGTAACAGTTCGGTTTGCGAAAAAGTGGCGAGCCCGCCTCGATGGCTCAAAATCAAGTCACCTTATCAGAACTAATTAGTTTCTGGTTTTTATAGTTCTTTAATTTGCAAGCGATATTTTTGTTCTGTTCAATAAGTATATTTAAGGTAAAAATATAAACCACAGCTTTGATCAACTAATATTTTTTATAATTAATATTTTTAATTTTAATTTAAAATTAATCACTTTGACATTTATGTCAAATTTCCGGTAAACGTTTACAGACTTGTCACTACTGGCGCTCACGAATTTATAAATATCCCCTCTACGTACGAGCTCACAGCGTATAGGGCTTTTCATTCACAGTCATTTGTTTCGAGCTTCTGTCATGTGTCACATAATATTAATATATCTACGTCATACGTTATTGGTATCTACCAATGATACAAACCTATGACGTAGCTATATTAATATTATGTGACACATGACAGAAGCTCGAAACAAATGACAATCGATGAAAAGCCCTATAGGGCCATGATAATATGCCAGGAAGATATGCACACTTGCAATTCTAAATTCAATCGACTGGCGCATGACGTCACGGCGAGACTAAACCATGGAACTTGTGTGTATCTTATTTTGACGATGAATCACATGGCAACGCTGTTTCATTACTATAAATGAATAACTTGAAACTTGAACTGTTAACGGTGAGTGGCCCTTGATGCCATATGTTGCACTAAGAATTCGTAACTAGTTACTTTATGTGAATACGTGGTTTGAAAATGCATAATTAATTTGTAAAATTAATTATAGAAATATGTGAATCTACGATTTGATTGTGTACATTACAAACAAAATAAATAAAGCTATAAGACAAATTAAATATTATACAAAGCCGATAAAACGTAAATAATTTGAAAAATAAACGAAAAGCGTGTCATACTTCAGACTTTATGAATATTATTTATTTATGATATTTATTTATGATAAACCTCCCTCAGAAATGTGGTTTACCCAAGTAAACGATTTATCGTTAGCATCCGGAATCCCATCGTCTTAACGTTCCTACAGCTGGAAGGGGGTGGTAGCCTCTTTTTCTTAATAAACGATAGGACCTTGCCCCTGCAGCGTGCAAAGAAATTGCTGAAGCAATATCTTCAATTGACCACTTAATTTGTTTTTTAGTTTTTAATTTTTTTAACTGCCCTTTAGTAAAAATTCTTTCTGTACTTTTTTCCTCCTTCTCTCTACTAAGAAGTCCCTTCAATTTTTTATTTTCAGTTTGCAAGTTCTTTATTTGTTCCATGGCTTTTTTGACTATGTCGTTTTCACTTAAATTAAATAATTTTTAAGTAGATCATAACAAATATGTATTATGTAAATTTGTAGATTTTAAAAACAGGTTTTTTCTCTTACATTACAGTTTGAGTAGCGATATCCTTAAATTTTGTGTCGCAAGTTTCTGCTACTGCTTGTTTTGCAATCTGATCTAACACATTTGACATTTCGGATTGTAGTTCATTTATGTTTTCTCTGTAATAAAAGTTAAATATATAAATAACACATTTCATTACCATATTCGTAGTAAAAAATACATCCAAAATGAGTTATTTATGGAGCTATCAAAAATAAAGTGTACTTCGAATTCAGAGTTCTATTAAAATGGCCATTAGTATATATAGAAACATTTTGTCTGTCGTTAAATTGTGTATAAAATCAAAATACTTACATGTTTTTAATACATTTCTTATCTCTATTCTTCTTTTGAGTGTATTTTCAATCGATGTTTTAGCACTTGGGGCCTTTATTAAATGAAGAGAAAGTATTGCATAATTTCTTAACTTCCACTTGTTGTCAGGTAATCCCAATAGTTTTTCTTTTAAACAATAGTCAGATTCTGTAAAATGTTTTGAGCATATTATTCTCGTGGTATCTACATTAATTTTGTCTCGCTGAAAACACTTGGAGACCCACACTTTACGAATGTGTTTGTCTCTAGGAAACACGAAAAAACGACACTTCGAAAAAGTTTTACTTTTTTACTTTATCGTACTATATACGTAGTATAGTATAATAGATAAAGTTATAGGATCGTGCAAAAAAATTTTTTCAGATTTCACTTTTTTTCGACGTTTTGAGTCCCCCTGAGTCTAAAAAGCAAATAAAAAAACATGTCGGAAGTATGTACGTACGTACGTATGTCGCCACCGCCCAGCAAAAACTACTGGACCGATTTTGATGAAATTCGGTATGAGTAAGTTTAAGAGAATTTTGTCGAGAAACTAAGCTTTTAAAAAAAACCTCTCAAAGGGGGGCCGAAATAGGGGGGTTATTTAGGGCCCATTTTTGCAAATTTTGACCGAAATGAATGAAATTCAACTCAAAGTAAGCTCATCGATAGGTAAATAAAAATACGGAATTTGACATTTCCAAATTCAAAATGGCGGCCAGCATGGCCGACCGCCCACCCGACACATTTCCCTATCTATCTAAAAACTTGTTTAAGATAAGTTTAATTTGAAAAAGTCGTTACATAGCCTAAAGATGGGGCTATAAGAAGGATGTTATCGTTTTTCAGAAAAAGTTACGGGTTGCCTATATTTAAGGGGTCAAATTTTGACATAAATTTGAACTAGATTTTCTCAAAAATGGCTCCAAGGAATTTTTTTATTTTTTGATATATTTTTGATATCCTATCAGTAAATTGAATGACATTAGTCATATATCTTAACTCCCCATAGGAGGGGAGTTATGAATTTTTTATAAAAAAATATTCGAGTGCCCGTAACTTCCTTCTTAATAGAAACTAAAATTTGAAATTTTGCAGACATATATGGTACAGTGGAACCCCGTTAACTCGAATTAATCGGGACCGCGGCCGATCCGGGTTATCGAAAATCCGGGTTAGCCGGAGAAAATGGTAAAAATTAATAAAATATGGTATGCTTACAGATAAACTCCGTTATAACTGGCACACAGACACTGGTAAACCACGTTCGCGTTCCGCACAAAACCACACATACAGAGCGTCGTCGAGAGTCTCATTTTTAGCTTTATTAGCTTTGCACCGATTGTCCAAACTGTCTTTTGATATCATTTTGAAACAAAAACAACATTTTTACGTTTTATTGCCGCAAACACAAAATCTGAATAGATTTACGAACGATTACAGAACGGAAGCGAACAATGCGACTTTACTACACACAATACCGTCTCAATCGCAAGGAAGTTATGTTATTTAATAACAGTGAAGACTAAGGCCATTGTTTGAAAAAGAATTTTAATAGTCTTTTAATCTTTTCTAAACAATGCTAAGACAGTTTCAAATGAATAAAGGATACTTACAGGTGCCTGTTGTTTTCGATAACACGACAATGAACGTTGTGTGCCATGAGTCATTTTTACTATGGTATATTATGTAGTTCAAATTACACAAATACGTATTATCTCTCAAATATTATATTACATACATTTTTATTGTTGAAATGTTTGTCTGATAATTAACTATGTACTTTGATGGGAAATAAGCCACAATTAAATTGAAAAATAATTTTATTAACATTTCGACGCCCAGATTGGCTGTCGTTGTCAAAATACAAAATATGTAAAGAAAATCAAAATGTTTATCTGATGAAAATCGGTCCGGGTTAGCCGGACTTCCGGGTTATCGGGGGCCGACTTATCGGGGTTCCACTGTACTTTATTATCTATTATCACAATAAATTTTACCAAAAATATGGCTTCCGGTTGAACCGGAAATGAATAAAAAATCTTAATTTTTTTAGATACGCCCTGTATATTTTAACATATTTTGAAAGAATGCAAAATTACCTTTCCAATGACATACAATTCATTGCTGTAGCTCAAAACTCGAAAAGTTACGGTAAATAGAAATTTTGCTATAATCTTATGTGTGTCCTCTCTCACGCGTTCATA
The DNA here is from genome assembly GCF_917563875.1 of Diabrotica virgifera virgifera. Lineage (NCBI taxonomy): Eukaryota > Metazoa > Arthropoda > Insecta > Coleoptera > Chrysomelidae > Diabrotica > Diabrotica virgifera. The sequence continues at coordinate 182,270,937 of NC_065451.1, forward strand.
GCAGAGCATTATTGTAGGGCAGTCAATGAGGGTACTTGACTCCGAATTCCATCCTACTACATTGATGTACTTGATATTTTCACAGTAAGTAGGGAATAGCTCAAGAAACAAAATCTACCCTATATACTATGGCGCTTTTATCTTGGGGCGGTTCCCACTTCTTCAAGGGGGTGGAAAATTTGTTGGTCAAAATAAGCACGGAAGTGGCTAAAGAACCTATTTCTAATCAAAAACTGGTCTATACTTTTTTTTTTTGAGAACTCAATACTTTTTGAGTTATGCGTAGTTGAAAATTGGCCATTTTCATTGAAAAATGACACCTTTTCGGACGGATTTTTTGTAAATACCTTAAAAACTATGCATCGAACTAAAAACACTATATAAAACATTTTTTAGATTATAATTAATAAAGAGATTCGTTCCTTCGTAAATGTTCTATTTATAATACAAAAAGAGATAGGTATGGTAGGTGAAAATAGTTTGTTTTTTGGTGCATGCTCAAATTGGTGTATTCAACTTGAAATAACAGAGGAACGGTAGGTTTTAGGTGTATAATGCTACCAACACCTTTTGTAGTGTTTGAAAAGGCCTTTAAAACGAGCACCGTTAAATGTCAGTTACTTACAAACTAAGCGAGATATGGTGCAAAAAAATATATGACTAATGTACTTTAAGGAAAAATGAAAAGTATATACATTTAACTCCCCATCTACCATAATTTAAATGCATTGTTTTCCTTCTACAATACCTTTTAATATATAGTTTTATTTCTACTTTCAAAAAGTTGAACGGGTTTAAAATGAATGGTTTTTGTAAAAAATGTGATCAAATTATAGAATGAATTTTTAAATTTTCTTAAAAATCTTCCTTTTTCTCCATGTAATTCGAAAATAAAAATATTTCACCCCTGAGAAGTGGTGGGAACTTCCCCCATGATAAAAGCGCCATAGTATATAGAATAGACTTTGAATTAGGAGATTGGGCTACTCCCAAAATTTCATTAAAATCCATGCAGTAGGATAGAATTTGGAGATAATATCTTGTTCTTAATCTCGCGCATTGACTGACGTAATCGAAATAGAATTAAATGCAAATATTGTAAACTATTAATTTCTCAGAAAAATGAACTAATTTGAAATGAAAGTATGACTATAATATTCTATTGATTTATGCAATAATCTACACATCTATAGTGTGTCCCCGAAATATGGCATCGAACATTTTCTCAAATGCAGGAATTGATGATGCGTAGAACCATAAAATACTTTTAAGTACAGTAGGTGTTTCTAAAATATCAAAATAACGAGTAACTTTGTTATTTTTATAGAATTCCAGTATCTAGTACTATAACGATAATAGATCAGTACGATAAAGTTCTCGGGCGGCCCTTCCGTCCAGTGTTTTTATTGTTATTGTTTAAAGAACCCACCAATACATGGTAAACAAAAATTAGTCTTCTTTATAAAGTAGTTACAGATAGCCGAGAGCAACTTGCGTTCGATAAACAAATTAGGTGATATTAACACAGTAAACTGAACGTTTTCACCACAAAATTTATATAACTATATAATATAAAAGTTAGGGACCTCAGACGTTCGGAAACAATTAGCGTCTCTTTGCAAAGACAATGACGTCGACTTTGCAAAGTAACAAGACACTTACTCAACACACACACTGTTTAGGCAATACGTAAAGTATCCTTAACAATAGTAACCTATACTTATTGTACGGTTATAGAGTATATTCCCATAGGTAAGCTGGTTAAGAGTAGATAACGATTTTTCATATGTAATTTAAAGTATTATCTGCATAAATGGCACAAAGAATATTTGCTACGAGAGGTATATGGTTCAAAATGCATACAGTATCACGACTAATAAGTTATGTTCACATACATGTAGAGTACTTACAGTTTTATTCCTTGATGACGTGTCACATCAGAGCTCTGATTGAATTCCATAATCCATTTGGTTCATTTGTAAGGCACTCACTAATACGCTAAATAAATCATCGTCGATAATACTGAGCAGATTGAATTATCTGAGCGGTATAAAACGATAGCAAAAAAAGCCGGTAAAATGCGGCCTTTTTACGAATAGCGGGAGCGTCGATAGATTAGAGATGATTCTCGTTAGGAAGCTTTTTACGATCTGCCCCGGCGAGGGGTTCAAATGCGAGTCTCAACAATAACCTGGAGTTTCCAGAAAGGTTACATAAATACTACTTGAATTTTAAGTAATCAGTAGTACAGGGGCGTAACTAATTATTTTAGTGAGCCGTGTATAATATATTTATTGTACATATTGCCGGGGGCGACAGGCGAGAGAGATGGCCTATATCACCTCGAAGAGAGGGGATTGGCAAAGATGTGCACAACGATAAGAAATGTTTGAAGAAATTAGAGTTTATATACACAAGGGGTAACAACGATAAAATGGAGGAAAACGATAAGTTTTCCCCCTAGGGATAGATTTTAATCTTCCAGGGGAATCACAGCGATTTTCGTAATACCACGAAGAAAATCACCGTGAGTAGTGTGAATCTTGACAGTACGAACTAGACCATCCTTACCAGGCAATACATCTATTACCCTGGCAGTTGGCCATAAGAGTGGAGGAGTACCATCCTCCTTCAACAGAACCAAATCCCCGATCTTGACAGGGTCAGTAGGGTCGGTCCATTTATTTCTTTGCTGCAGGAGGCAAAGATAGTCTTTTTTCCACAATTTCCAAAATTGCTGTTGAATTTTACTAATACGCTGAAAAAGATTCAACCTATTTTCAGGTATCTCTGAAACACTTGGTTCAGGGGGCGCGGTTAAACTTCTTTGAACTAGGAAGTGAGCTGGAGATAGGAAAGCGAAGTCATTGGCGTCAGACGACATCCTAGTGATGGGTCTCGAATTTAGAATAGCCTCGATTTGGCATAATACTGTGTTAAACACTTCAAAGGTGAAGTGGGAATTTCCTATAATTCGATAGAGGTGATACTTCACACTCTTTATTCCTACCTCATGGAGGCCGAATTGATGGGGGTTGCGGGGAACACCCATCTTGAAAGTTATGGAGTTTTGAGTACAGAATTCCTTAATCTGTTCCGAATTATTTTGATTTAAGAAAAAATCATAGAATTCGCGCATTTCATTTTTTGCCCCATGGAAATTTGTGGCATTGTCGCTCCAAATAATACTGGGCGTGGATCTTCTGGCAATAAACCTTTTCAGAGTAAGAATATAGGCTTCTGCGCTTAATCCTGTGACGAGTTCGATATGAACACATTTAGTGCTCATGCAAATGAAATAGGCTACGTATGCTTTGTAAAGCGGTGCCTTCCTCAAATGTGAGGACTTAATTAAGAAGAACCCCCCATAGTCCACTGAGACGACTTGGAAGGGTCTAGTGGGGAGTACACGATCGGGATGCATATCTGCCATCTGTTGAACAGAATTGGGTGTCATGAATCGGAAACAGTTTACACACTTACGAATTAAGCGTTTAATCTGTCTTAATCCGTCAATTGGCCAGTACTTCATTTTGACATACGAAAGTACTGTTTGCGCGCCTGAATGTAATAACTTATGATGAGCTTGAGTCAAGATTAGTTCTACAACTCGACATTTAGAAGGAAGTAGAATGGGGTGTTTTTGATTATACGATATGGGGGCGTGTCGGAGACGTCCTCCCACACGAATCAGCCCATCATTATGTTGTAGGAAGGGGTTGAGTTTACGAATGGCTTTATTGGTCACGAGTTTAGCATTTTTCAATTCAAGAATCTCTTTTTTAAAGTAGATACTTTGGATATACCTGATGATCGCGTGATCAGCGATCTCCATTTCGGGTGGCGTCAATATATCCGTATCTCGTGGAGAGTTATTTATTTTCTTTTTAATATTACTGATGAATCTAAAAAGATAAGCGACAATTCTTTGAATTTTACGAAAAGAAGAAGATTTAGCGAATAGATTTTCAAAGGTGTCGTTGAGTTCGTGATTTGTTGCTATGTTTGAGACAACTAACTTCCTTAATTCAGGAAGATCATCCTGAAAATGAGGAATTTGATGAAGAGAAAAATCGATGGGATTGTCTCTAATAAAGCTAGGTCCGCATAACCAGTCTTCGGTGGTCTGGGGATTATCAAAGACATTTATCCCTCTGGAAGCGGGGTCAGCGATGTTTTCGTGACTTCTGACGAAATGGAAATCACAAGGAAAAGTTTCCAACAAGGAATTGACCTTTTGAATTCTGTTTTGTACAAAAATGTTCCAAATGTGTTTTTTAGAAAGTATCCAAGACAAGGCAATTGTAGAGTCAGCAAAGAGATGAGATGAAGATATACTCAAATTTTTCTTGAAGATGTGAAAAAGTCTATGAGCCAGAGTGACTCCCAACACTATTCCACAAAGTTCCAATTTGGGGATGGTGAGTTTATTTTTTAGCGGAGAAATTTTGTTTTTAGAAGCGATAAGCCGCGACGATACAGAAAAGTCTGAGTATGTCGCTTTGAGATACACACAAGTGCTGTATATTTTTTCCGATGCGTCGGTGAAAATAATTAATTGAACATCAACAACTTTCTTTTGTAAAAGTAAGCATCGAGGTACCTTGACCTCTTCTATAGTTTTGAATGTCGATAAGAGGTTTTGCCAATTTTTCATAATGATGGGTGAGTCAATGGGTTGATCCCAGTCCAATTTCTGGGACCATATTTCCTGTATCAAGAGCTTAGCGTTCACAAGGACAGGGGATAACCATCCTAGCGGGTCATACAAAGTAGCAATGTAGGAGAGAATAGTACGTTTAGTAACAACATTAGCCAACTTGAAGATAGGAGTTTTAAACGAAAAGTGGTCGCGTTCTGAATCCCAGAATATGCCTAAGACTTTATCAGATCCCGTGAAGTTAAGACTGACTTCAGAGACGGGATTTAAATTGTGTTGAGACAGAAATTCTGAAGAACTGCAGTTCCACTTGTGGAGGAGGAAACCATGGGTTTCTAGCAAAGAAGTTAATTGTTCGAAAAGACAACTTAATTCATGAAGACTGTCAGCACCGCTGATCAGGTCATCCATATAGATAGATTCTTGCAGAACACTAGTAGCAAGTTCGTGGGTATGTTTGTTGTTGTCAGCGATGTGCTTGATAACTCTTTGAGCGATAAATGGGCTACTTGGGAGCCCGAAGGGTAATCTTTGAAATTGATAGCACCGTAAAGGCTGCTGAATATTGTCCCTAAAGAGAAAATTTAACAGAAATGTTTCAGTGGGACAAATGGCGATTTGTAGGAACATAGCCTTGATGTCGCCTACTAGTGCGAATTTAAACTGACGAAACTTAGCGAGAATGTCAAAAAGTTCATGTTGGACGACATAACCTTTGTCTATGACGTCACTGAGGGAGATTCCCGTAGACGATTTATTGTTTGGATCGAAAACTATACGAGTGGAAGTAGTAGAGTTGGATTTGAAAACGGGAAAGTGAGGGAGAAAGTAATTAGGTTTACCTGAGTCATTTAGCATTTTTAACGGCACTTGAATTATTTGTCCGTTATTGAGATATTCCGATATAATGTCCTGATATTTTTCCAATAAATCAGGGTTGAGTTGAAAACGTTTCTCGAGACTGAGAAAACGTCTTTTTGCCGAGAGAAACGAATTTCCCATGTCTATATCTTCGATAGGGAGTTTGAGATTGAGTGTGGACTCATATCGTCCATTGGGGAGAACATTAACATGTTTTACAAAATTAATTTCAGCGGGGTGATCATTAATGAGATCGGTGTTCTGAGGAGCGGCTTCTTCCAGCTCCCAGAATTTTTGTAAATGATCGGATAGTTCCTCGTTGGACACTACCGGCTCATTTACGGCGGAAGGAGTGTTATGAGAACAACAAGTAACGAGAGAGTTTGAATAAAATTCCAAAGCCTTTTTAGTATTTTTCGACTTAAGAGCAAAGTCTGGAACTGACCCTGATATCGTGTACCCGAGTAGAGTGCGTTGAAGAACGGGAAGACCTTTTCCCAAACGAATTATTTCAGGTTGAATGATATCGTTATACAGGTCTGCACCGAGCAGGATACCAATTGGGGATGTTACATGGAACATCGGATCACCTAATGGTATCTCTGAGGGTATGTTTAGTTTGCTCGCCGAAATAGAAATTTGAGGAAGCGGATTTGTTATCTTTGGGAGTACAGAGCACGAGATGTCAAAAGGAACGTCGTTAGCGACAGCGAAAATTGTTGTATCTACAATAGATTGAGACGAGGATGAGGTGGAGTTAATTCCATTGATCCGTAATTTTCCATCTCTAGTGGTGAGTGACAGTTCCTTTACGAGGTCAGCACTAATAAATGAAACCTGTGAGGCCGAGTCTAAAAGTGCCTTTGCGAAGACCCTCTTGCCGCTAGGAGCGACAAGATAGACCTGGAGTGTGCTTAATAACACCAAATGATTATCAAGCGAGGCTGCAGATAGAGCCATTGAATGTGGAGTCGAATTTTGAAGATTAACTTCCGTTTCAGGAGCTCTAACATGTGAGGGCCCCTGTTGTGAATTACCCTGTGTATGGGAGTTATTTGAGATAGCGGTTTTATTATGATTATTTGAGTTGTGTTGGCCAACAGCCGCGGAAGGGTTACTATGACCCGTTTTGTCGAAATGGAGCAACGTGTGATGACGAGATTTACAAACTATGCAAGAGAATTTGGATTTACACTGATCGAGCATGTGAGACCCAAGACAATTAATACAAAATTTATTTTGTTTGACAAAACTAAAACGTTCTTTAGAATTCAACTGCTTGAACTGAGGACAAGAGTAGATCGAGTGAGAGTCGTTGCAATAGGAACATTTCTTAGGACCTAAGCGAGGCGAAAGGTTACTGGTAGAAGTGTCTGAGGCTAGGTGTAAAGAGTGTCTGGAAGTAGTAGTCGATTTTGGTTTTGATTGAGATTGAATATTCTCAAGATGAACAACGCGTGTCTCGATTTCCCCTAGAAAATGGACAAAATCAGGGGTAGCTTGGCTACCACCGGATTGGAACTCAAGAGCCCTAATGGTAGGTGCGTCGAGTTTCTGAGTAGCGATATGTATGAGAAGTAAATGCAAGAGATCTGAAGGGGGCCTATTCAAGTTCAATAGGGCCTTGAAATTATTTGACATGACCGTATGAAAATTTCTTAATTGTGAGTGATTTGCGTTTCCAGAAATAGGAGGCGCATCAAGAATTTGAGAGATGAGAGTTTTGATAAGCGATTTAGAGTTGGCGTACCTTTGTGTCAGGTTATCCCGGGCTATTTTGTAATTGTCACCTGTGAGTGGGATATGCTCGAGAAGCGTCAAAGGCTCGGAAGTTAGAAAACTTTTGAGGTAAATGAGTTTTTCCAGATCACTTAATGTAGTATCAGATCCTATTATTGTATCAAAGGTCTCAATGAATGAATTGTATTCAGTAACTAAGCCACTAAATGGTTTTAACTGAATACGAGGGAGGTTTACTGTTCGTTGCCTAGCCATAGACTGTGAGGTTAGAGAAGAATTAGGGTCAAATTGGAGGGAGGGGGTAGCAGTCACATTAGAACTTTCAATGACCTCTAACCTTTCTTCCAATAGAGAAATTGTATCCAAATATTTATCAAAAACCACAGAGGAATCAGTAGAGGGGGTAGGTTCCTCGGGGATCGTCTCCAGCACATTTTGAGCATCGCGGAAAAGTCCGTAAGAATGTTTGAGTTGTGAAATTATTTCACGAATTTTATATTTGTTTAGAGAATTAAGAGTTGTGGGAACCGAATCAGCCAACTTGGTTATATCAAGTTTTGCGGTGAGCCTCTGTCGGTTATATTTTGATCGGTCAGCCATGTTGCGAGAATGTGAGATTAGATAGATTATTTGCAAATGTCTAAACCTATAAATCGATGCGAAAATGAGAGAATATGTACAATATATTATATATTACACGTTTAATAGTGTGAGATTGGCTTAATAGTATCACCCTGTATGAGCGCAGATTAGTATATGAAATGCAAAACTATAAAATTTCAAAATATATGCAATTTTCCAAAATGGGTATTTTTCAGCAAGTGTGAGACACCCTTAACAAGTATTTAAATTAATTAAATTGAAGGAAAAAACAATTATTTATTTTCTATAGTTTTCTAGAAGTGTAAAATGAGCTTAAGCGAAGCTAAATGTAGCAAAAACTTACAATTTATGCAAGAAAACAAAATTATTTTTAATAATTTTTGTAACCTGTGAACCAGGCTTAATCGGATTCAAAATTATAAATTTAATTTAAATCAAAAGGTTGAACAAACAATGTTAAAATTATAACACCCGTACTATCAGCCAAGAAATGAGTACACTTTTTGTATACTATAAACAGAAAAATATATTTACGAAAATAAAATAATGTAATATATGCAAATATTTTTTCATACAAACAAAACGACTCCTTTATTTGAACAAAGCAAGTAGTTTCTGAAATTGCACGTGTAGACCGGGCTTAACAACCTACCAGCTATTGTAGAGACGTGCTGGGTTAAATACTGAGAATTTGAGTGCAGAAAGAGAGGAATATTTTATTTTTGTGCCGGGGCGGCGTGGCTTGGAAATTTCCAAATGCAACAGAAAGACACTATAAATGAAAAACCGTTATTCTCAGAATAGAGATTATCAAAATATGCAAATACGAAGGACCTTGAGGATTTAATTAATAAATAATTAATATGATACGGCTCGATGGAACAGAAATGTTTAGGCAATACGTAAAGTATCCTTAACAATAGTAACCTATACTTATTGTACGGTTATAGAGTATATTCCCATAGGTAAGCTGGTTAAGAGTAGATAACGATTTTTCATATGTAATTTAAAGTATTATCTGCATAAATGGCACAAAGAATATTTGCTACGAGAGGTATATGGTTCAAAATGCATACAGTATCACGACTAATAAGTTATGTTCACATACATGTAGAGTACTTACAGTTTTATTCCTTGATGACGTGTCACATCAGAGCTCTGATTGAATTCCATAATCCATTTGGTTCATTTGTAAGGCACTCACTAATACGCTAAATAAATCATCGTCGATAATACTGAGCAGATTGAATTATCTGAGCGGTATAAAACGATAGCAAAAAAAGCCGGTAAAATGCGGCCTTTTTACGAATAGCGGGAGCGTCGATAGATTAGAGATGATTCTCGTTAGGAAGCTTTTTACGATCTGCCCCGGCGAGGGGTTCAAATGCGAGTCTCAACAATAACCTGGAGTTTCCAGAAAGGTTACATAAATACTACTTGAATTTTAAGTAATCAGTAGTACAGGGGCGTAACTAATTATTTTAGTGAGCCGTGTATAATATATTTATTGTACACACACTACACATTACTCCCCTGACTTAGTGATAAGTTATACAATTACGTGGCTAAAGGTTCTACTAAACCAAAGCCAGAATCAGAGAAAAAAAATAATATAAAAGTTTTCCTACATAAACGATAAACAAAAATCTCATTCAATACGTTTTGAAGCAACACGTGAGAGATAACTATTGTACTAACACGAATGAACATGAACACAAATAAAGAATTCAACTTGGCGCCAGGAAAGTTGTCTCTGGTTTACGTCACGGTGAGCGATAGGGATGCAAGACCATCATGCGCGTTGATTTATCTTCTTGTCATAGTATCATGGTATAGGGCTTTTCATTCACAGTCTCTCGAAACAAATGACAATCGATGAAAAGCCCTATTATTTCATTTTTCCGACTGTAAGAAAGTTGCAAGATTTCTCCGCTATTCTCGCATTCCCTCCAAGTACTTACACACTTCGAATACAAAAGTTTGTAAATTTTTATGTAAATTGAATGAAGGTAATAAAATGTTATGTATTTGAAAAAGTTTTTTTTATTGTCATAAATTGAATGGGTCCGCCGAATAACGTTGTAAGCGCCACATCACTCGTTTTTAAGGAATAGAAAAAAAGTTTTAAAATTATAACAATGACAAGCTTATACATTTTAAGGGTCGGTAATACAGTTTGTAAATTAATACAAATTACAAACTGTATTACTCGCACTCTCAAAATGTAAAAACTCACCATTATCACAATTTTAAAACTTTTTCTTCGACTTCTCGAAAACAAACAATGTAGTCTAAGAGCTGGGAGCGGATTTTGTGTGTGATAAGTAATATGGAAAAACTATACGGGGATATGTTGAATTAGTTGTGTACATAACTTTCAATAAACGGCCGGAAACCAGAGTTGGGGCCGAGGGTAGTTATAAGGGGTCAAAGTCGCGTATTTTATCATTTTTTTTTATGACGCTCATGATCGAGATAGTGTACCAAAATTTGGGAATAAGTAGGTCATGACGTACCTAAGTAAAATCTTTAGGGGCGGAACGCTGCGTGGCCGACAAAGGGGTGGGGGTAGGGGTGAATATAAAAAATATAAAGGGTTTTTTGCGCTGTTCGTGATTGAGATAGTGGGCCAAAATTTGGAAATAAGTAGATCATGACATTACTAAGTAAAATCCCCAGAGCCGGAAACCAGAGTTGGAGATGAGGGTAGTTATAAGGGGTCAAAGTCGCCGTTTTTATTATTTTTTTTTGTGACGCTCATGATCGAGAGAGTGCACCAAAATTTGGGAATAAGTAGGTCATGACGTAACTAAGTAAAATCTCCAGGAGTGGAACGCTGCGTGGTCGACAAAGGGGTATGGCAGGGGTGAATATAAAAAAATGTAAGGGTTTTTTTGCGACGTGCGTGATTGAGATATTGCACCAAAATTTGGGAATAAGTAGACCATGACATAACTAAGTAATATCCCCAGAGGCGGAAACGAGAGTGGCGGACGAGGGTACTTACAAGGGGTAAAAGTCGCTGTTTTTATTATTTTTTTTGTGGCGCTCATGATGGAGATAGTGCACCAAAATTTGGGAGTAAGTAGGTTATGACGTAACTAAGTAAAATCTTCAGGGGCGGAACGCTGCTTGGGGTACAAAGGGGTGGTAGGCAGGGGTGAGTATAAAAATATATGGGTTTTTTTTGCCGATCGTGATCGAGATAGTGCACCAAAATTTGGGAATAAGTAGATCATGACATTACTAAGTAAAATCTACAGGGGCGGAACGCTGCGTGGGGGACAAATGTTGTGCCGGGTCACAAAAAAATAATACACACTGCGACTTTGACCCCTTAAAACTAGCCTCATTCCCGGCTCTGGGGATTTTACTTAGCTAAGTCATGGTCTACTTATTCCCAAATTTGGTGCACTATCTCAATCTAGCACGTCGCAAAAAACCCCTTATATTTTTTATATTCACACCTACCCCCACCCTTTTATCGGCCGCGCAGCGTTCCACCCCTGGAGATTGTACTTAGTTACCTCATGACCTACTTATTCCCAAATTTTGGTGCACTATCTCGATCATGAGCGTCACAAAAAAAATAATAAAAACGGCGATTTTGACCCCTTATAACTACCCTCATGCCCAACTCTGGTTTCCGGCTCTGAGGATTTTACTTAGTTATGTCATGGTCTACTTATTCCCAAATTTTGGTGCACTCTCTCAATCAGGAACGACGCAAAAAACCCCTTATATTTTTTGTATTCACCCCTGCCCCATCCCTTTGTCGGCCACGCAGCGTGCCACCCCTGGAGATTTTACTTAGTTACGTCATGACCTACTTATTCCCAAATTTTGGTGCACTCTCTCGATCATGAGCGTCACAAAAAAAATAATAAAAACGGCGAGTTTGACCCCTTATAACTACCCTCATCTCTAACTCTGGTTTCCGGCTCTGGGGATTTTACTTAGTAATGTAATGATCTACTTATTCCCAAATTTTGGTTCACTATCTCAATCACGAACAGCGCAAAAAACCCTTTATATTTTTTATATTCACCCCCTACCCCCACCCCTTTGTCGGCCACACAGCGTTCCGCCCCTAGAGATTTTACTTAGTTACGTCATGACCTACTTATTCCCAAATTTTGGTGCACTATCTCGATCCTGAGCGTCATAAAAAAAATAATAAAATCCGCGACTTTGACCCCTTATAACTACCCTCGGCCCCAACTCTGGTTTCCGGCCGTTGGTGAAAGTCATGTACACAACTAATTCAACATATCCCCTTATAGTTTTTTCATATTACTTATCACGCACAAAATCCGCTTCTATCTCTCTGACTAATGTGGCGTTACGACGTTTTCGGCGGATCCCTTCAATTTTTGGTATGTTTATCATTTATACAATTGATATGAGTATAAAAAATATTGCATATACAGGGTGAGTGGGGAGGAACGCACCAAACTTTAAGACTGTATAATATACGTAATAATTAAAAATAACTCATGTTGTTATTCGATTTTCATTTGTTTCCGAGATACGGGGTGTTAAATTTTTCTTACAAACTGACGATTTGTTTATTGCTCAAAAACGGGTTGAGGTGTGCAAATTAAATTTGGTTGGTGTTAAGACATAGTTATTGCGCATTTTTTGTTACACAATTAAGAATTTTATATTCACCATTGGCGCGCGCACTAGTAATGGTCTGAAATTTTTTAAAGAAAAAATAGTACGCCACTAAGATATTTCAAATTAAAAATTATTTTTGAATTCCCTATTCAATTTCTGACAAACAATCTATTCACATGTTTGTTCATACGACGCTTCGTTTTCATGCAAAAAATAAAATATCTTAACGCTTACAAAGTATTCAAAATAAGTTTCTACACTAGGGTGGATCGATTATCGCAATATTTTAAAAAAATTAATACATTGATTTGGAATACCCACCAAAAGTTTCCTTTAGTAACGACAATAAAAAAGTGTTATTACAACTTTTTGATAAAATTACATCTTCTGCCCTCTACCGGCCTTTGAAAAACGAAAAAAAAAATGTTGGAATAATAATCGCAAAATAAAAAAAAATTGACAAATTGAATTCGAATACCCACCAAAATTTACCTTTAGTAACGACAATAAGAAAGTATTATTACGACTTTTGGATAAAATTACATCTTCTGCCCTCTACAGGCTTTTGAAAAACGAAAAAAAAAACAACTTTTTGGCATTATTAACACAAGCCCGGTCCTGGCGTCCCTGGTTTGTTTAGTATATTGGTCCCATCTTCGGGGTGCGGGGTGCTGCGATTTTGGACTTTCAAGAAACAAACTGAGAAGAGCAAGAGATCAATCAAGAAAAGGTTTTATGCAAAACTCTTCCGAAACTTTGAAGGCCATATATTTTGACGGAAGGAAAGATAAAACCTTCGTTATCGAAAATATTGAAGGCAAGCCACACACACAGAAGAACCGCACTTGAAGAGCACTGTTCAGTAGTTCAAGAGCCAGGCTCCATATTTTTAGGTCACACAGTACCCCTTTCTGGATCTGCTCTAAGCATTTATCAAATTGTGAACTATTTAGAGAGTTATAGGTAAAATCTACAAGAACTAGTGGTAGTAGGATATGACGGAACTGTAGTAAATACGTGAAGAAAAAATGGTATAATTTCTCAAATATGTATAGAGTTAAAATTAGGCCGCCCTTTACAAAGATTTATCTGTCAGCTTCACGCTAATGAATTGCTTTTACGGCATCTTTTCCAAAAGCTTGACGGTCAAACTCAAAGTCCAAGAGCTTTTGCAGGAACTATAGGAAATCAAATAGTGCATTGTGAAAATATGCCGGACTGTGAGTTACCAGAAGTAGATTTAATTGACTTAAGTGCCGATCAAAATATTTGTTTCAAATTTGTGTCGCAATTTCTACAGGGGAATGTTCTGTGGATTTATTAAACCAAAGCCCTGGAAAGTTAAGTCATTCTCGATGGCTAACGTTGGCGAATCGCATATATCGCAATACGTCTTTATGTTAGCACTGAAAATCCAACATTAGAATTAAAGGAACTGGCCAAATTTATTGTCACGATTATGCTCCTTTATGGTTTCAGATCAAATGCAATTCATCATGTGTGAATGGTGCAAAGCATGTTTTACAAACAATTAAGCGTAGTTGATACTTCGAGCAAAATTTGAAAAGTTTTCTAGACCCTATAATTCAAAGAAATGCCTATTTTGCACATCCGGAAAATCTTCTGCTATGCAGGCTGCATGACGCTCGCCCGCATATAAGAGAGCTTGCACTTCGTCGCATTCTAAATGCAAAAACTAAGACCAATAATAATTCATCTAACATCCGACCTTTTATTATTCCACAAATTAATTTTGAAGCAGAAGACTATATTGATTTTATTGATTGACAAAACAATAAAATAACTTGCCGTCCATTGCTTCAAGGTTTGAAAGTAGAGGATTTGAAAAATATTATTTCCGGATCTCCTGAGAAAATCATTGACATCGCTAGATTTCCCTGTCACACCCAATCTGTAGAGAGAATCATAAAGATCGTAACCGAAGCATCTTCGTCGGTTATTGGGTCACAAAAAAAGAGACAATTTTATTAAGGCAAAAATTGATTCGCGCAAAGATATGCCAAAATTTGAGTTCAAAAGAGACGACAAACAATAGATAATCAAAATTAAGGGGGAGGGTAAGGAGTGGGTAGAAGAATAAGTATGGCATATTTCAAAAATATTACAATTGGATATCATTTTTATAATAATAACATGTACTTATTACTTAACTTTTCAATTAAAATCAAGTTCGTATTTTTTATTTTTTTTTATTTTTTTCAACCCCCGGTAGAGGGCAGAAGATGAAATTTTTTTGAAAAATCGCAAATAAAAATTAGGTTTGTAACATTAATTGGCAACTTTTGCGCACTACTCCAAAACAGTTGTCGAAACTTCGATTTTTCGATCCACCCTATTCTACACATCCCTATAGAAATTTCATCGAAAACTTTATAAGCGTTAAGATGTGTTACTTTTTGCATGAAAACGAAGCGTCCCATGAAAAAAGGAAAATAGATTTTTTGTCACAAATTGAACGAGGAATTCGAGAAAGGTTTTTAATTAACGGGACGTAAAAATAAGACATTTAAAGTCAAGAAGTCTTCTTCTTCTTTTTTCTCAAAATGTTATTTTATGCGATTTTACAGTTATTTGGTGCATGATACTATAAATAACGTTATTTATAGTATCATGATTTGGTGTTTATTTAAACAAATTTGCATTTTCTATCGTAGAGTATCAATGGAAAAAATAATTAAATATTTTAATAGAAGGGACTCAAAATGTCATTATAAGGAATTAAAACAAGTAGTTTTGATTCAAAACACGTTTTTGATCAAATTTTAATGTAGAAAACGTTAAAATACCGTTTCTTTTTTACATTTTCCTCCATTCCCAAAATACATCATATTCGATTTGGCTTAAAATTTGCCCACGGATAGCAAAAACATAGGCCTTTAAGTGGTTAAAAGGATTTGAATTATTTTACAATACAAAAAAAGTTACATGCAACAATATCAGACTCAAAAAGTATATTATTCCAGTCGGGATAGCATTTGACCTTGCATGCCGAGCTACCCAAAATTTTATTTTTCTAAGCTTTAGGGGTGTCAATACTCGCCTAAATTTAAAATTGCGAATGAATTCTTCTGTTACGTTAGCCGCCATCTTGATTGTAAAAGAGAACCGTTTTTGTAGGACAATGTAAAAACGGTATAATGGTTACTACACTCCGTATCATGCTACACTTTACAATTTGATCAAAAACTTATTTTGAATTAAAATAACTTATAATGACATTTTTAAGTCCTTTGTATTAAAATATTATTTTTCCATTGATACTTTACGATAGAAAATGCAAATTTGTTTAATCCGTAGTCCAAATCACCGTAAAATCGCTTAAACTAACACTGTGAGGAAAAAAAAAGAAGAAGAAGAATACAATTCGACCTTAAATGTCTTACTTTTACATTCCGCAGATGCTATACACCAATTTTCAGACAAATCGGGGATCCAAAATTGAGTGATTTGAAATGGAATCACCCCTGATTATTTCATTCATTTTCCTTTTTACTCAAATAATTACATTATAGTTTTTTTGTATTTTAGGTTATCTTCAAGATGAAAACAGAATGGAAATTATGGAGAAACTCATCCAAGATTCATCTTACGAAGGAAATGACACGAGTCGCCACACTGAAGAAAAAACACTAAATAAAAACGTGAAAGTTGTGTCGGAAAAAAGACCTTACAAATGTGAAATTTGTTTTAAACAATTTAGTAAAGCAAGTAATTTGAAAAGGCATTTGATGGTTCACACTGGAGAAACGCCGTACAAGTGTGAAATTTGTTTTAAGCAATTTAGAGATGCAAGTGATGTGAAAAAACATTTGAGAATACACACTGGAGAAAAATCTCATAAGTGTGAAATTTGTTTTAAGCAATTTTGTCAAGCAACTAATTTGAAAGTACATTTGCGAATGCACACTGGGGAAAAACCTTACAAGTGTGAAATTTGTTTTAAGAAATTTAGCGCAGCAGGTACTTTGAAGCGACATTTGAGAGTGCACACTGGAGAAAAATCTTATAAGTGTGAGATTTGTTTTAAACAATTTGGTCAAGCAAGTGATTTGAAAAAACATTTAACAATTCACACTAGAGACAAACCTCATAAGTGTGAAATTTGTTTTAAGCAATTTAGTAAATCAAGTCATTTGATAAGACATTTGAGGGTTCACACTGGAGAAATGCCTTACAAGTGTGAAATTTGTTTTAAGCAATTTCGTCAAGCAACTAATTTGAAAGCACATTTGAGAGTGCACACTGGAGAAAAACCTTACAAGTGTGAAATTTGTTTTAAGAAATTTAGCGAAGCAGGTACTTTGAAGGGACATTTGAGAGTACACACTGGAGAAAAACCTCATAAGTGTGAAATTTGTTTTAAGCAATTTAGTGATGCCAGTTATGTGAAAAAACATTTGAGAATACACACTGGAGACAAATCTCATAAGTGTGAAATTTGTTTTAAGCAATTTAGTCAAGCAGGTACATTGAAAACACATTTGAGAGTGCACACTGGAGAAAAACCTTACAAGTGTGAAATTTGTTTTAAGAAATTTAGCGCAGCAGGTACTTTGAAGGGACATTTGAGAGTGCACACTGGAGAAAAATCTTATAAGTGTGAGATTTGTTTTAAACAATTTGGTGGAGCAAGTGATTTGAAAAATCATTTGAGAATACACACTGGAGACAAACCTCATAAGTGTGAAATTTGTTTTAAGCAATTTAGCAAAGCAAGTAATTTAAAAAGACATTTGAGGGTTCACACTGGAGAAACACCGTACAAGTGTGAAATTTGTTTTAAGCAATTCAGTGATGTAGGTTGTTTGAAAAAACATTTGAGAATACACACTGGAGACAAACCTCATAAGTGTGAAATTTGTTTCAAGCAATTTTCTCAAGCAACTAATTTGAAAGCACATTTGAGAGTGCACACTGGAGAAAAACCTTACAAGTGTGAAATTTGTTTTAAGAAATTTAGCGAAGCAGGTACTTTGAAGGGACATTTGAGAGTACACACTGGAGAAAAACCTCATAAGTGTGAAATTTGTTTTAAGCAATTTAGTGATGCAAGTTATGTGAAAAAACATTTGAGAATACACACTGGAGACAAATCTCATAAGTGTGAAATTTGTTTTAAGCAATTTAGTCAAGCAGGTACATTGAAAACACATTTGAGAGTGCACACTGGAGAAAAATCTTATAAGTGTGAGATTTGTTTTAAACAATTTGGTGGAGCAAGTGATTTAAAAAATCATTTGAGAATACACACTGGAGACAAACCTCATAAGTGTGAAATTTGTTTTAAGCAATTTAGCAAAGCAAGTAATTTAAAAAGACATTTGAGGGTTCATACTGGAGAAACACCGTACAAGTGTGAAATTTGTTTTAAGCAATTCAGTGATGCAGGTGGTTTGAAACAACATTTGAGAATACACACTGGAGACAAACCTCATAAGTGTGAAATTTGTTTCAAGCCATTTTCTCAAGCAACTAATTTGAAAGCACATTTGAGAGTGCACACTGGAGAAAAACCTTACAAGTGTGAAATTTGTTTTAAGAAATTTAGCGAAGCAGGTGCTTTGAAGGGACATTTGAGAGTGCACACTGGAGAAAAATCTTATAAGTGTGAGATTTGTTTTAAACAATTTGGTCGAGCAGGTGATTTGAAAAAACATTTGAGAATACACACTGGAGACAAACCTCATAAGTGTGAAATTTGTTTTAAGCAATTTAGCGAAGCAATTAATTTAAAAACACATTTGAGGGTTCACACTGGAGAAACTCCGTACAAGTGCGAGATTTGTTTTAAGCAGTTTTCTCAAAGACATCGTTTGAAAGATCATTTAAGAATACACACCGGAGGGAGAAACACCATACAAGTGTGAAATTTGTTTTGAGCAATTCAGTCAAGCAGGTCATTTCAAACAGCATTTAAGGTTACACACTGGAGAAAAACCTTACAAGTGTGAAATTTACAGCATACAAACACAGCATAGGTATCAGTGATAACCCATATTGCGCCTGTGGTGGAATGGGAGATCTACAGCACCTCATATTGGAGTGTGGACAGTATAGACAAAATATTAAAGTAATGTATGAAAAGTTAATTAATCTAAATTGTCCTTTACCTGTCAATTTAAACGAAATTCTTTTTCCAAAAAATAAGCAGACGTTACAATGTCTTTACGAATATGTAACGTCCTGTAAATTTAAATTTTAAATAGGCTTAGATAATAAAATTAAAAATTGTAAAAATATCACACAAAATAATTGAAAAATGTATCCATTAACATATTATAACACCCTGTAAATTTAGATAATAAGTAGATTTAGATATTAACTTAAAATTGTTATAGTACTACCATAAAAAAAACAAATAGTCTGGCTCAGGGGTGGCGAACGTGCGGCCTTAAGGCCGCATGTGGCCTTTTCATAAATTAAAAATTATAAAAATTTTACGATACTAAACGATAAAAAAAGTTTACGATACTAAAAATACCATTAGTAATCATTTATTCAAACAAAAAAATTGTATCAAATACCGTTCAATTATTGGAAGGTTCACTAAGAAGGAAATGTCACATTCTATCTGCTATCACCTCGATTCCTTCCCCGCGCTATAAACTGTTTGGCTTCAAATTTCGGTGAACAAAGAGTAGAGCATGCCTAGTTCATCTTTATTTATACGTCCATGAAAACGATCCTCGCAGTTGCATAAAGGAACGCAGCCAAGTAACGTCGAGGCAACGAAATTGCCGGTGTATAACTGTATCAACTTTACTAAATGTTGTTTATTTTTTGAATAAGGTAAGTTGTAAGATAATATATATTACAAACATCGAACAATGTTTTCTATTTTATTGTAGTAAAATACGGGTCAATTAATTTTAAATTTTAGTAATCATTGCACAATTTAAAAATTTTTATCAGTTGAACAATTATTAATATAATTTTTTTTTCTGTGAAAGCAAACTTATGTAAAAAAAATGTGGATTTTGATTTCAGTCCAGGGCCCCCGCTACCATATGTGCAATGTACACGGGCGCCATCCTTCGGGGGCGCCAAAACCGAGGGTAAAAAATTGCAAAAATATTTACAAAAAAAATCAAAAAGAAAAAATTAATTTTAAAATAAAAGTTGAGAAATTAAATAGTTCAGTTTTACTTTTTTTGGATGACATTATTAGTCTTTCTATAGATATAAAATAAAAAATCACGCTATAAAAATAACAAACACCCATTCCGTAGACAAAAATGTAGATAAGAAATACCTAACTCCTAACTATTTTATGCCCTATTTAAGTGTAACAAGATGGTCCAGCAGAATTAATTCAATAAACCCCTTAAAATTTATTCAATTAAGATTTGCTATGGTGTTGCAATGGTGTTATTTGTTCCTATTTTGCTTTATTTGAAGCACCTACCTACCTACCTTCAAAAAAATAAATAAAAAACATTATCTTAAGCCTTAAGGGGCGCCAAAATCCTTTTTTGCACACAGGCGCCAGTAGTTCTTACGGGGGCAATGTTTCAGTCCATTTCTCCCGTATTTTCTCCCGAATTCTTTCATGTTTTGGAAGTACATATTGTTGCGAGGCAACATTTTCATGCATGACTCAAATTAAAACACGCCTAAGAAGTCAAATAAGTGATGTTCATTTGGAAGATCAACTTAAATTACGTACCACGTCAATTGAACCAAATATTTCTTTTTTGTCATCCAATAAACAACCACAGAAATCCCATTAAATTTTCTGGATCGTAAAATTAAATGTAAAATTTTTTGGAATTTATTAATTGTATGCCATTTTAAAAAATAAACTATTAATTGCAAAGAAAATTATGTATTTTAATTTTGCATATAAATCCCTTTAATTAAATCGTATATATATGGATGCGGCCTTCTCAAAAATGGTAAAATGAAAATTGGCCTTCTAATATAAAAAGGTTCGCACCCCTGAGTCTGGCTAATTGGCTATGTCAAAGCCATTAATAAAAAAAAGTGTGAAATTATTTGTTTTAAGCAATTTAGTCAAGCAGGTGCTTTGAAAGGACATTTGAGAGTGCACACTGTGTGCAGTGATAAAACCTCATAAGTGTGAAATTTGTTTTAAAAGAATAAGATAAAAGATTGCTGATGTTAACTAGTTACCAGAAGGGTAATGTTTAGGTCAATTAAACCCAAATATAAGTTTCGAGACTGTTCCCTATGAATCCTATGATTAAGCGGATGGGTGCGCATTTTCGGCTGCAATGCTATTCAAATGGGGATTTATTTTTTTCGAATCCTGAGAAAACTAATAAGTATTTTTTAAAAATTTAAACGCAGAATGAAATATTATGTTCTTACCGAGGGCCGAAAGTCCCTGAAAACTTCTATAATGTGTATTTTAATAAGTTACAGGGGTGAAAAACTAAGAGAAAAAGTAGTGTGATTTTTAATTCCAAATATCTCATTCAAAAGAAAGTTTTTATTTATTCTAAGGGACTTTCGGCCCTCGATAATAATTTAGTCTTTCATTCTGCGTTTAAATTTTTTTAAAAATATTTATTAGTTTTTTCAGGATTCGAAAAAATGGACACCATGTCCGTGGTGACATTTTCCAAATCGAACATTCGCTATCTTTGTCATACAACGCACTGAGTCAAATAGAATATGATGACAAGACACTGACAGTTTTAAATATTTGACATGGCATCGGGAATATTTTGAGTTGTTGATTAAATAATTGTGAATTGTGAAAAACTTCAAATTTATTTACAGTAGAGCGTCTATAATCCGAACCCTGGTAATCCGAATGTTCTCTAATCTGAATACAAAAAAATTATAAAATTAAAAAATATGATCGCAGACCGAATTTTTGGATTTAATATGACAATATGGGCAAAATATGACCGCGGATTTTTGTTTTGTTTATGCAGAAATACATACAATATATTTGTTTATCATGCAGGTGTTTTATTCCTTGTAACTAAAACGTATGTACATATGTACTATGTTTATGAGCTTTGTATGTATTTTGAACATATGTTCGATGATCCGAACAATTTGATAATCCGAACTAACCCTGTACCAATTAGTTCGGATTATCGACGCTCTACTGTAATTGATTTAATACGTGAACTTAATAAAAAGTTATTTATTGGTTATTATTTAGGGAAGATCCAAGCAGAGAATACGTCAGGATATATTCTGTGATCCGAGTATTTTATTGTTAAAGATGTTAATTGTAAGCGTTCCATAGTAATAATATATTATTAAAAAATCACTTTAACGCTTTTGCTCTTTTCTCTATTGAGTATTGGTTGTTGTTGTACATATAAATTATTACAATCACTGAATACATAGTTAGTGAAAAAATGATCACATTTATTAACTCAATTAAAATTTGCAATTATACAAATAACAGTTATCCAAGAACATTCAAAAGCCATCTCTTTAAAGTTAATGATACATTGTCAAGTAGAATGACATTCTAGTAATGTTTACATATCCATACCAGTGTGAATTTTACTACACGTAATTTGCTGTGTAAAGACAGAAGTAGGGATAGCCGTAAAATATTTGCGAATTATGTACCGATGGCCTTAAAACAATCGAATACATGGTTCAGATCCCCGATGGACTCGTTATTACACGAACAGAAGGAAGTTTCGTAGATTCCAATCCTATGTAGATGCTCTGGAAAAAGGCCATAGTTAAGTTCTAGCCGAGTTATTAATGAGGAATGTACTTTGTTATAATTGTAGTTAAAATGAGAAATATTTTTAGGAAATAATGGATGAATAGAAAATAGTATATTGTACAGCAAGAGAGAAAAAAGACATATTTCTCACGAGCGCAGAAGTTTGTTCGAGCCGAGGCACGAGGCGAGTGCCGCAAATCAAGCGAGAGAGAAATATGTCATTTTCTATCGTGTTGTACACTGTACTTTTTCTATGGATGCGTTTTTGTCAAGAGTTCAAACTTCAAAATTAAATAATTTAGGTATATTATATGCCTAAATTAAAATAAAATACATATATACACATAAGTATTTAATATTCTTAATATTTATATACTTTATTTATTTAAAATTATAATTCACAGTTGAACAGTCTTAAAAGATAATTTTTGATAAGTTTTGACAAGTTTGAACACATTTTGTTTGACAAAAATACTTGTGTTTGTATTGTGCATGTTACCATGGAAATGGCGATCATATGTATGTAAACCGGGGGTGAACCCGTGAGAAAAAATATTTCTCACTGCAATGGCCGACTTTTCTCACTGCCTGAGAAATTGTTTATTTTGATTGTATGTAAGTAGTGAGAGAAGTTGCACATTGTATAGCATCCATAGAAAAATAATGATTTCTTGATGTCTGCTGAACATTTTTATATCTGGACCTTCATCTTTCCCTGCTAACACTTCTGATAATAGAAAATAGGTTTTTAAAATTGAAAATGTTTGTGATTTCTGGTATCTCAGATGTATTTTTTGCCATTTCATCCACTATTTCGTTTCCAACTACTCCACTATGTCATTTAGACCAAAGTAAAGTCACTGTTTTTATGTGCATTTTAGATTATGTAATGTTTTTTATATCAAGAGTAATGGAGACTATTACAACGTTCTCGCAATAATTAGAAACACACCAAGTTAGTGCTTTCTGTATCGCAGCAGCATCAGCTGTAAAAATAGAACAATCGGGAATTCGATATTTTTCTGCATAATTGTTGTTGGAAACAAAAAATGCGAAACCGTACTTTCATCCGTTTTTGATCCATCTGTATAAATTATTGTTAAATTTTTCCCTAATTTGCTTAATATGGATTTAAATATCAGATTTGTTAAAGTCGGCAAGTCTGAATAAGATGGCATTATAATGGTTGGTTTGTCTGACAGAACTTCAAAGTTATGTTCGTAAAAAGGAATTTTTGGTAGCTGGAAAATATTAGATTGGTAAGATTAAACGTTCTGTATTTTATTAGACGTTTGTTGACTAATATTTGCCTACGTTTGTATAAAGGTGGTTCTTGAGTTTAAGCTAGAACTGCATGGGTTGGTGAGGACATAGCTCCTAGACAGATTTTTATAGATTTATAGAATTATATTCTGTCTAATGTTAAAAGATTTGTTTTGCAAGTAGAACCATAAAGAATACAGCCATAATCTAGAATGGATCGTACGTAGGATCTATAAAACATTAAGGAAATATATTGGCCTGAACCCCAACTCTTTTTGGAAACGAAACGCAGGTTAATTCCACGCTCTGACTTTTGTTTCAAATATTTTATATGGCTAGACCACAAGAGTTTTTTATCTAGGATCATGCCCAGATACTTATACTCTTCTGCTAAGCGAAAATCATAATCACCTATATGGTATTTGTCTCTGATTTTTGTCTACGTTTTGTAAAACATACAATCGAAGACTTTTCTTGTGATATGCTTAATTCCCTGTTTTTAACCCACCATGCCACCTATACAATACACCTAGTCCCATACAATCATCGTAGGATTTACGTCTGGTATGCAGGGTGTTTGGTAAAGAATGGGCCATAGCTTAACCTCAGGTTCCTGAGGTTAAAATAGGCCGATTTAAGCTAACTTACCTTAGTACAAAGTTTGTAATAACCGAGATACGGGGTGTGAAAGTTAAACTTTTTTTTATTTATTATTGAATATTTCCTGACAGGTATGAGATAACAACATGAAATTTGGTATGTGGGGGTTTTTTGGGTCGAGAAAACTAAATTCCCTACCAAAAATTATGTTTTGCCCAGAGGGCGCCACATACGCCTTTCAGCACTCATTTATTACGTTTAATTTTTTTTGTCCCTCTGTATAATTTTGACATTAAAATTTTTATTCTCCTATTAGTTTTACTTACAAAAGGTATACTTCTTTCATCTCCCTAAACTCAACCGTTTTCGAGATAAACGCATTTTAAATCTGCGATACACCATTATTTTTAGCATAATATCATTGTAGTTACACCCGAAAAATAACTTAAAGCTATAATAATTGTGCCAGTTCTCAAATTTATGTAATTGTATGGCAAATTCCATTTGAAGAAATTTGCGATACATTTTTGGATAATTTTATGGTTTTAACTTATTTTTCTGGTGTTACTACAATGATATTATGCTAAAAATTATGTTGCACCGCAGATTTAAAATGCGTTTATCTCGAAAACGGTTGAATTTAGGAAGATGAAAGAGGTATACCTTTTTTAAGTAAAACTAATAGCGGAATAAAAATTTTAATGTCAAAATTATACGGAGTGACGGATAAAAAAAATTGAACGTATTAAATGAGTGCTGAAAGGCGTATGTGGCGCCCTCTGGGCAACACATAATTTTTGGTAGGGAATTTAGTTTTCTCGTCCCAAAAAACCCCCACATACCAAATTTCGTGTTGATATCTCATGTCTGTCAGGAAATATTCAATAATAAATAAAAAAAAAGTTCAACTTTGACACTCTGTATCTCCGTTATTATAAACTTTGTACTAAGGTAAGTTAGCTTAAATCGGCCTATTTTAACCTCAGGTACCTGAGGTTAAGCTATGGCCCATTCTTTACGAAACACCCTGTATAAACATAAGTGTTTTGAAAACTCATTTGAGAGTGCACACTGGAGGAAACTCCTTACAAGTGTGAAATTTGTTGCAGTTTTGCTGTGAAAAGTAAGTTAGAATCACATTTTTGAGATTGCACCATGAAAAATTTATTTTTAATGCAACGAGCATTTAATGATGAAAACACACCTCAAACATCATTATGATGCAAGTATGAGGAATACGCAATGCCAATTAAATGCTAGTTTTATACATACATGATTTTTTCTATAATCATTAAAAGCATAGGCGCAAAATTTCGGGCCAATGCTTTCTAAATGAATTCATTTTTTCAAACCATGAAAATACTAATAAGTATTTTTTTGAAAAATTTAATCGCAGAATGAAAAATTCGAAAGTCCCTGGAAAGTTTTATAGTGTTTACTTTAATAAGTTACAGGGGTGAAAAAGAAGAGAAAATTGGGGGTGATTTTTAAATTCAAGTACAGTAGAACCACGCAAATCCCAACCAACGGAAAGTGAAAAAAATTTAAGACAAAAACTTAAAAATATGTTTATCTACTCTGTCATAATATTATGTATAAGGTTTTAGTTTGTGAAAACGGTCATTATAGATAGCAGTGCGTGAAGGATTTAAAGTGTGCGTGAAGTAACAATGTATTTTAAATGGGATTTACTTTTTCGCACTGTTTTTAACTTTCGATAGTTGTCATGGTGACAATCCTTAACTTTCGCGTTGTCATGGTGATGACAATATGAGCAATGAATTACAACAAAAGTTTTCACAGTTTTGTGGTTTGAAAGTAGTTAGAATTTTTAAATGTCAAAGTTCTAAAAAGTGTAGAATAGAAATGAATTCCAGTCAAAAGAGTTACAGTTTTTTTATTAGTTTATCGTAGATAAAGTATTGTATGAAACTGTGCGTGAAGTGCTTTTTGCAAACTTACGCGATGTATAGCACTCGCTCCGCTGTCGCTCGTGCTCTAAACATCGCGTGCGTTCGCAAAAAGCATACTTCACGAACTGTGTTTCATAAATAACTTATTATACAGAGTAAAACCAGAGAATTTAACAATGTAGGATTAATAGGACTTTGACAATTAAAATTTCTTAAAAATAAATAGGTACAGTTGAGTCCGCGAGTCTTTACCCGTGCGTCATCATATAAAGCATACGAAATAAGTCGGAAATCTATTTCACGCAACAACAACTGACAGAAAGTGGCTACTGTTCCGATTACGGGTTTTATTATAAAATTTGACGTTATCAAATATATAGAATGTCAAATGTAAGTTTTGCTTCAAAATTTTTGTGCAGAATTACAGCTACATTTGAAGTAGCTTAATAAATTCTTTTATTATTATTGATTAATAAATAAATAAACAATTTATAAAAAAATTCAATAACATATTTTATTTTTGTTATTTTATTCACTTTGACGGAAATCTAAACACAATCATTTCTTTACTGTGTGAATGACGTTAGCTTTGTATGTTTTAAATATAATTGCCAAAATATAATTATTTACATTAAAATTTCAAAGCCCAATATAAAATTAGTTGTGAAAACAACTGTTTGTGTAATATAAAGAAACTTCAAAACGCAAAAATTCGACAAAAACCGCAAAAAATTCAACTGACTGACATTCACAAAAATAAACAAAGCAGAAACGTCAAACAAATTGTGCTTAAAATATGAAAACATACCGAATCGTATTTTTTTGTACCTATCTCTTTTCAATGCACTGAGTCTAGATGGTTCATAAAAATAACATGTGTTATTACTTAATAACAAACGGCAGCTGGTTTGTCATGAGTTTCATGCGTGGAAGAGAATGATGCTAGATCAAAAGTATGTGTTTTATCTCGCCAGGTATTAATGACGCACGGGTAAAGACTCGCGGACTCAACTGTACGTACTTTAATATGAAGTGCTTATACAGGTTAAACATAAATTATTCTCCAAACTCTTGCGAGAATGTTTTTGCGACTCAAAATCAACTACAATGAAAAATGAATAAGCTTTGAATTACTATACTTTATTTTTTAAACAGGGAGGAGTAAACTAAAAAGACAGATTCACACCCAAGAAAGTCACTAGAATAATAACCAAATACATCGTTTTTGGTTGATCTAGTCGGCCCTCGACCCCCCTCAACGGTATTCCATAAATATTATATTAGATTAATACGTCGCAAAAGAGTTCCAAAACAACTGCTTTTTGTACAAAAGCAGACTAATAATCGCAGACTTAATAATCGCCGATATAACTTAATTAACCTATGAAATGCCACAAGTGTCAAAATTTTATAACAGTGGAGTAAACTTGCCTGAGGTTAGACCAATTACAAGCAGGCAATACAGCGCGGTAAATTTGAATCACTCCTCTTGGTTAAAAAACAAACAACCCTAATAGCACAAGGACGTCCAATGGACGTCCATTGGACGTCCTTCACGGACTTTAGGGACGTCCTTTGGACGTCCGTTTTCGTCCGAGGAACGTCCTTTATACGTCCTATTTTGGTCCAAATGTCGCGCTACCGAACGTCCATTGGACGTCCATCTAAGGTCCGAGGGGACGTATATTGGAACTTAATCGGACGCAAATTGGACCTTAATCGGACGTCCTAGGGGACGTAAATTGGACCTTAATCGGACGTAAATTGGACCTTAATCGGACATAAATTGGACCTTAATCGGACGTCCTAGGGGACGTAAATTGGACCTTAATCGGACGTAAATTGGACCTTAATCGGACGTAAATTGGACCTTAATCGGACATAAATTGGACCTTAATAGGACGTAAATTTGACCTTAATCGGACGTAAATTGGACCTTAATCGGACGTAAATTGGACCTTAATCGGACGTAAATTGGACCTTAATCGGACGTAAATTGGACTTTAATCGGACGTAAATGAGACCTTAAGCGGACGTAAATTGTACCTTAATCGGACGTAAATTGGACCTTAATCGGACGTCCTAGGGGACGTGAATTGGACCTTAATCGGACGTCCTAGGGGACGTGAATTGGACGTTAACAGGACGTCCAATTTTGGTCCAAAGGCCAAGTTGTTAAACGTCCAATGGAGGTCCACCTAACGTCGGAGGGGACGTTCGGTGGACGTCATTTGGGCATTCATAGGATGTCCCAGTTTGGTCCAATGTCTTGCTGCTGAACATCCATCTAACGTCCTGGAAGGTCATTCGGTGGACGTCTAGCGACGATATTTAGACCTGTGGAGAATGTATTGTGGGAAATAAAAAATATATTTTTTAAGGAACTTATATTTCATCTTATATCAAATTACAATTATTGGATATTACAGTATTTACATTAAATTACAATACACTTCTCCAAGAAATTAACGCACCACCTTAAATATGGGGTATATTTGATGTCTCGTATTTCCTAAACCTGTTGTCCCATCTAAGTGATGTTTTTATAATATTATAGCCTAGGCTATAGGTTACCTCCTTAAGCTTGTCATGCTGTAATATATGTATATTATATCATATCGCTCTCTATAGTAATGTGATATAATATATATTACAGTATAGCTCCCTGTGCATGACAAGCATAAGGAGGTAACATATTCTAGGGCCTAGGCTAGAATATTATAAAAAAAATCACTTAGATGCAACAACAGGTTTAGGAAATTCGAGACATCAAAAATGCCCAATTTTTAAGGTGGTGCGTAATGGGCTGTATATACAGGGTGTAACAAAAATACAGGTCATAAATTAAATCACATTATTCTGGGACCAAAAATAGTTCAAATGAACCTAACTTACCTTGTACAAATATGCACATAAAAAGTTACAGCCCTTTGAAATTACAAAATGAAAATGGATTTTTTCGATTATATCGAAAACTATTAGCGATTTTTTATTGAAAATGGACATGTGACATGTGGCATTATTATGGCAGGAATATCTTAAAGAAAAATTATGGTGAAATTTGTGCACCCCATAAAAATTTTATGGGGGTTTTGATCCCTTAAATCCTCCCAAACTTTTGTGTATGTTCCAATTCAATTTTATTATTGTGGTACCATTAGTTAAATTCAATATTTTTGTTTCTTAGTATTTTTCAGATAAGGCAGTTTTTATCGAGTTGCGACTTCTTTTTTAATATGTCCACGTAAAAATTTTATGGGGGTTTTGTTCCTTTAAACCCCCCAAATGTTGTATGTTCCAATTAAACTATTACTGAGGTACCATTAGTTAAACAGAGTGTTTTCAAAACTTTTTTGCCTCTTTGTATTTTTTCGATAAGGCACGTTTTATCGAGTCTGGCTTCTTTTTTAATATGGTTCAAAATATACCTAAAAATGTAAAGCATAAATAAGTTTGCATATTATTACCAAGTCTCCATAATCGTACTTAACCATATACAAATATGTGGTGGATTTGACAAATATTCACAATATTTCGATAAAAATTGACTTTTCGAAAAAGCAATAAGAGGCAAAAAAGTTTTTAAAACGTTGTTTAAATGGTAGGTACTACAATAATAATTAAATTGAAACGTGCACAAAAGCACATTGTTTTCGATACATTGGAAAAAATCACTTTTCATTTTGTAACTTCAAATGAGTGATAAAGGCACAGAGACTTAGATCACGAGGTCACATTGAAAGGATGCCAAAAACGAGGACTCCGAAAAGGGTACTAAACTACACTATAGCTTCAAGAAAGAGAAGCTTTCCGGAAGACCGGAAAATAGATGGAAGCAAGAGGTCGAAAAAGATTTGGAAAGAATGGTGTTACAGGGTCAGAAAAGAAAAATGAATAAGAGGAAGGAATGGAGAAAAATCACATATCAAGCCAGAGAAGATCTCAGTACATAAAGAAACGTGAAAATGAAGAAAAAACAAACTTTTCAAGCCATGGGCCTCTAAGGCCCTTGGTGCTATTAATATATAACTTCAAAGGGCTGTAACTTTTCTTTTGTGCACATTTGTACTAAGGTAAGTTAGGTCCAATCAAACTATTTTTGGTCCCAGGATATGTGATTAAATTTATGACCTGTATTTTTGTTACACCCTGTATATATATAAAGGTTATATTTGGTTCTTGGGACATCAAAGTATATTTTTTAGACATTCCCTGGATATAGTCACTGATGTGACATACCTCCGATTTGTTTTTTCATGAGTTTTGTAAGAGAGACTAAAAACTTTTTTATGGTTACCTCCTGTTTTCATATATTTTTTGACATGTTTTGTAGTAAATTCAACTATCTATTTACTACAAGACATGTCAAAATTTACATGTGAAAGCAGGAGATGATCCTAAAAATGGTTTTTCGTCTCCTACAAAATTCATGAAAAATCAGATAGGAGAATTTGTACATTACAATTCTCTGATGTTTGGGAAAAAGGGCTTAAGTCAGAAATGCACATCGATAATGTTTTGATGATTTCTGGACCAGAAAAATCGGCTCTTTTTATTGGTACATACAGTTTACGTCTACAACAGTTTTTTGCTGGTCCAGAAATCATCAAAACATTAGCAATGTGCAATTCTGACTTACGCCCTTTTTGCCAAACATAAAAAAAGCAATCTGGTCATAACTGACCAATGAGCAATTTTAATTTAACCTAAATTACTAATGTTTCTTAAAATGAAGAGCTTACCCGATAGCGTCTCTTATCTAATCTAACAAGATCGTGCACTATTCTAACATACACAGCCACATCACGCACTATGCTCTGCTTTTCACTATCACCTATCACTCAAACTAGTTCAAAAGGCTTTGTCCTCTTCAATCTTCTAGTTTGCCCAGTAGTATCGAGGAGGATTTCCTCAATATTCTTGTACTTATTTAAGTTGTTTGTCGGGATTCCTGCTATCTTCTTGATGATTATATCCAGGTTCCATTCCTAGGTATTAATATTTGTTTATAAAGTAATAACTTATTATGCATGGACAATGTTGTTTCTTCCAATTAGCCAATACACTTTTTATATCTTTATTTTGGTTATATCTGGTTTTTTGTAGACCACTTTCAGCTGATTCTAAAAAAAATTAAAATGAACGGTAATTTTTCTATTCTTTACAATTAAAAATCAAAATATTTACAGGTAATACATGCATAAATGATTCGTTTCATAAAGAAAATTGAAAACGGATTTTATAATACTTACATAATTGTTTAAGAGATCCAGCCATAGCCAAAACTAGCATACTAAACAGTACAGTTGAGTACAGCAAAAAAAGCCACTAATTTCCATTTTTCACCCCCTTATCGATGCATTTTTTTCCAATCAAAATTGTTACTAAATTTTTAGGTTATCTTATGATGAAAATGAAATAATTGATGACTTGATGACCAATGACCACGCGACGCTACATAGATACTCGCGCGGCAAATTTGAAAATGAACGCAAATTGAATAGTAAATGGCCTCTCTTTAGAGTATGGAAAATTTTACCCCTCCAGGAGGACATTGTACTCTTTTCATAGAATATCTTGTGGTAACTTTCCAGCCATAATTTAATCAGATGTTCACGGAATAGAACTTTGATAGTAGAATTCCTGGAATGTTTTGTTGTTAGGGGAAACTTTTATTTTATTTATTCTTGAATATTTCCTGTTGTTAAACATTGTAACCAATAATTTACAAATAAGATTTTCATTACATTACATGAAATCAAAACATGTTTTGGATATTAAACTATATAGTTTTATAATTGTAATAATTTAATATACAATTTTGAATTAAGATTTAATCTTTCGATCTAATCGATTTAAACTACAGTAAAACTTGTGTTACCGGCCCCCTGCCAACACCGGCCACCTGTACTAACGGCCAGTTTAAAAATTCCCCACACTAATTACAGTAAAACCTGTCAGTAACGGCCGCTAAAAATGAAAAAGCTATTGGCCGATATAGAAAGGTGACCGGTATTGCCAGTTTTTGTAGTCTAGATATAATTGGTTTGGGGAATTTTTAAACTGGCCGTTAGTACAGGTGGCCAGTAACACAGGTTGTACTGTATATCTAGGCTACAAAAACTGGCAATAACGACCACTTTTCTATATCGGCCAATAGTTCTTTCATTTTAGTGGCCGTTAGTGACAGGTTTGACTGTATTTCATTAACGTAAAGTTAACGCAAGTTAATATTTTATTGAATTATTTTGCTATTTGATCTCGTAATTGGTA
The DNA here is from genome assembly GCF_917563875.1 of Diabrotica virgifera virgifera. Lineage (NCBI taxonomy): Eukaryota > Metazoa > Arthropoda > Insecta > Coleoptera > Chrysomelidae > Diabrotica > Diabrotica virgifera. The sequence goes on from NC_065451.1 coordinate 182,303,158, forward strand.
TAATGTGTCCAATATAAGCGTTCATAAAACGTCCGTATTTCGTCCAGTATGGACGTCCAAAGTCGGACGTCCAAAGGACGTCCATATTTATTCCGTCCGAAGGACGTCCATATTTATTCCTTCCGAAGGACGTCCAACATGGGACGTCCGTTTATAGTCCATGGACGTTAGGACCAAAAATGGACCTATTTTGGACGTCCAAATGACGTCGTGTGCTATTAGGGAATTGTCCGTATTTCGTCCAGTATATATACGTCCATATTTGTTCCATCCGAAGGACGTCCAACGTCGGACGTCCATTTTTATTCCGTCCGAAGAATGTCCAACGTCGGACGTCCAAAGGACGTCCATATTTATTCCTTCCGAAGGACGTCCAACGTCGGACGTCCATATTTATTCCTTCCGAAGGACGTCCAACGTCGGACGTCCAAAGGACGTCCATTTTTATTCCGTCCGAAGGACGTCCAACGTCGGACGTCCAAAGGACGTCCATATTTATTCCTTCCGAAGGACGTCCAACGTCGGACGTCCAAAGGACGTCCATTTTTATTCCGTCCGAAGGACGTCCAACGTCGGACGTCCAAAGGACGTCCATATTTATTCCTTCCGAAGGACGTCCAACATGGGACGTCCAAAGGACGTCCATTTATAGTCCATGGACGTTAGGACCAAAAATGGACCTATTTTGGACGTCCATTGGACGTCGTGTGCTATTAGGGAATGGTTAGGCTTCAGATAATCCGAACTTTTCGGAGTCTGAATAGGTTCTGTCCCCCCAAATAGTTCGGATTTTCGGAGTTCTACTGTATCATTAAAAAGAAACTTTATTATAAGGTACTTTCGGCCCTTGGCTAATTACGTAGGACGAACATACCTTTTTCTTTTTAAATCAATTATCTCACCATAATAAAAATCAATACAATTATTAGCTCACCATGTAAATGAGGTAATGGGCTTCTATCGGACCACCTTCAACGTTGCCAATTTACTCATTTCATGGCTTGTTTAGAAATAAAAATATATTATGGCTGTGGTACCACATATACATTATGAGGAAATGGCAACACTACCAAATATTGTGTTCCGTGGATATCATTTATAGCTATCTTCACTTCCTTCCTCAAGCACGTAGTCGTATGACAGATGACTTTTACATGATGGCCGCTTTCGATTTTTATTCGATAGTTATCAATTTGAATAATTACTAAATCGGTAAAGTTTTGATTTGTTTTATATGAATATAATTACAAAATACTACTGAATTTCACTTTTTGACATAAATTTAATTAATAATAACGTAAATTTTAAATATTTATAATGGGAAATAAGTCACAATATTGTTAAAAAATTATAATTTAAACAAAATTATAGTAAAGTCAGAGTTTGGTATTAATTTTGAGAGTAAATTAAATGTAAGACCAAATATTTACGATGTCGGGATAGTATCAAGAGGTTTTCCCTCGTGATTTACTATGAGATCTCTAACGCGAGAATTTTAATGTCACCGTTGCATGTGGTTGTCTTTTTAAAGACAGATCACATGCTATGATTTTTTTGTGACGGATATTCTTGAGTTGGGGTTGATTTCATGTAATCGAATGAACTATCTTTCAGTAAAGTCGTCCCAGGAACGCAACTCATAAATATTGGCAATATCATTTTAAAGTCTTCTACTTTAAAATGTATCATATGTATCTGAATTGCCGATATAAATGAGTCAAATTAAATAAATTATTAGAAGAATTTTTTTACTAAGCAACAACATTTTTGTTTATGTTAATAGTATTTTGTATTTTGACAACGGCACCCGATTTGGGCGTCGAAACGTTAATAAAAAATCATTTTTTAATAATATTGTGGCTTATTTCCCATTATAAATATTTAAAATTGTAAAAATGCCACAAGAAAATAGCTTCAGAACAACAACGTAAATTTTGTACAATATTTTTAATAGTTCAATAATTGTACAATAATTTTAAGTTCACTCAAATAAATAATCGATTACTGCCATCAAATTCACATTAGCTAAACTTATATTATCTGTTGTTTGTATTATAAAAAAAATCATAAAGTATTTATACAAATATGTTAATAAAGGTTTTAGTATATTTTAGTTTTATTTAGATTTTAGTTTTTGTAGATTTATGTTTAGTAGATTATTAGATATTGGCCAAACATGCACTAGATTTCGTAAATAAAATGTGGCAACTGTGGTTATTTATTCTGTGGCAGTGGCAACGCTGTGTAGTAGTTGTTTTGTTTTTTGTTTTGTTATTGTTGTCAGTGTGTTTATAAAGGCCCCGTCTCACCATCAAATAATTGACAGTTATTTGATCAAACTTGACAGTCAAACTTGACTAGTGACACAAACTATACATACTAACTGTCACTTTGTGTCACTAACTGTCAAGTTTGATCAAATTAACTGTCAATTATTTGATGGTGAGACGGGGCCTTAACAATGAACTGTCAAGGCCCCGTCTCACCATCAAATAATTGACAGTTAATTTGATCAAACTTGACAGTTAGTGACACAAAGTGACAGTTAGTATGTATAGTTTGTGTCACTAGTCAAGTTTGACTGTCAAGTTTGATCAAATAACTGTCAATTATTTGATGGTGAGACGGGGCCTTCAAACACTAATGGAATGGGCATGAAGCGAACTTAATGCCGCCAGGATGAGAGAGTCTAGTCAGGGAAGGATAGAAGATAATCGCCATCTTTCCTAAAAAAAAAATTGATAGTGGTAATCAGGGTTGCCAGCTTGGGGTATTTTCCTACAATTTTGGAGTAATTTAAAAGCGTCTATGGGATTTTTTCTAAGCAGAAATGGTTGGGGGATTTTTTGGGGGGAGAGTTATGGAAGATTTTAAGGAGTCATGGGAAATTAAATTTGCGAATATACATAGAACTGTATATTATACTCTCATATAATCGAAGAAGATAGGACCTATGAATTATTTCCAGGGCCCTCTGTTGATAAGTAGTATAATTTTGGTTTACTGTTCTCTACACTTGAATACTAATTTATTAACATGCGGAAAATATTTTAATTTGTGGGATTTGAGCTTTTGAGGAAATTCTAAGTGGGGAATTTATAAAATCACATCTGGCAACTCTGGTCACTACGATAATATCCAACCAATGAAGAAGTCAAATTTTCCCTGACAAGCTCTGTCTCTCTCTCTAGGACCTCTCACTTGTATGTTGGCCGCAATCTCGTTTCACTATTTGAATGGGACGGGGCCATTCCATCCGTATTGGTTTATAACCACAGTACAAACAAAGCAGGTTTTATAACAAAACAACCAATAACAACGAACTGTCTGACAGTCCGTTGGTTTATAATTTAATTTGTAGCATTTTATAGTTTTTCACTCTAAATTTATTATTGAAATATACATAAAATCAAATGGATGTAAAGCAACAGGTTACTGAGGAGATGCGTGAAGTAGAAATATATAATAATGAGGTGGATGATGGTTTCTTGGATAGCTGTAAAACTGAAATTCATGAGGAACCCAAGAAGGAAGGCATACATGACACATTTGTTTATTCAGACTCACAGGAATTTCCTACAAAGATTGAAGTAGATCCAGATCCAGATGGAAGCCAACTTAGACCAACTGAAGAAATAAATGAAAAAGGTAAGTAAATAACAATAATTAATTATTTTTCTCCCCTTTTTATAATATCTATGGAGGAGGGTACAATAGACACATGTCCAAAATGCAACTTTTACAGGAGAGACCTTTAAAAGTTACCACACTTTTAAAGGTCTCTCCTGTAAAAGTTGCATATTGGACATGTGTCTATTGTACTGTCCTCCATAGATATTACCAAAAGTTTATTCATTTTTTTCCTAAATCGAGTTATTTGTCTATGATCTTTAAATGACATGGATTGTTATTAATTTATGGGACATGTATCTCTCTTGGACCATGACTCCTAGTGCAGTATTGGGCGCATCTGCGTTTCTTGGCCGGTGGTGTAAGACAACTGGTGGCCAGCTCAGCGCACATTCTTGTGTTTATTCTCTGGTTAATCTGCCTACCAGTTCTTCCATTCTCCTCTGTTTCTTGCTTTGTTTTTCACTTCCCCCCAACTTAAGTCGATTCTATTGTGTTCTCTGGTAACTGTTTTCTTCCAGGTATTATCTGGTCGTCCCCTCAGATGTTACTAGGATCTTTCCTTAACGTATGGCATGGCCTATCCATTTCCATTTCTTCTGTCTAATTGTTGTTATTATACTGATTTGTTTCGTTCGTTTCCATAGTTCTTCATTTGTTATTTTATTAGGCCAGTAAATTTTTAGGATCTTTCTGTCTGTAGCCTTTTTGTTGTACTTTCATCATGCTTCCAAGTTTCGGCTCCGTAGAGTAATATGCCTTTTACACAAGTATTGCATACATTGATTTTTGTTGACTCTGATATTTCACTTGTTTGCCAGATATGGGACATGTATAGGGCTTTTCATTCACAGTCATTTGTTTCGACCTTCCATCATATGTCCTATAATCCATGTATATTAATATTATTGGAATATGTTTTTGTAATGTTCATATAAACCACCCTTTAGGTTGTTATTTAAAATGTTTATAAAAAAAATAAGTAGGTTGTTGTTGATAAAAAAAAGATAGTTGAAGTTGTTGAATAAATAAAAAGCAGTTTTTATGAAAAGTCAAATCTCTAGTTCTTTCTTAATTAAATATATAAAATCTAATAGGTTATGTGGCCCCAGATCATACTTAACTACTGCGTATATTTAGTTTAAAGTATCACTGTGTCCGAAAAGGCAAGAAAGTCTATTTAAAGACTTTGCTGGTGTGTCCGGAAGTATAAGGGTTTGAAAGAAAGAACTAGAGTGGTGTGTGTCACCGGAAATTTGAAGCAAAAAAAATAATGGGTGACAAAATAGATACATCCACAGTTGGTAAATTTGATGGCGTTAACTTTCAACAGTGGAAGTTCCAACTGAAATGTGCCTTAAGGGCCAAAGGTATATATGGAGTTATTGATGGCTCGTTAATCAAACCAGAAGTAGCAGGAGACGAATTACAGGCATGGTTTAAAAAGGATGCCCAGGCTATGTTCACTTTAACATCTGCAGTGAGTTTAAATCAGATTACTTTGATTGAAAGTTGTAATAATTCTTAAGAGATTATGGAGACCTTTGAGTCTATTTATGAGCAGAAATCAGAATCAAATAAAATGATGTTGCATGAACGGTTTCATCAATATAAGATGAGTAGCCTAGATACTATCGCTCAACACATAGCAAAAGTGCAGAATCTTGCTAAGCAAATTAAAGAAGCAGGTGATGATGTGAGTGATATTGCTATTATGACAAAAATACTGAGTACATTGCCCCAAAAGTATAGAAATGTTAGACAGGCATGGTTGTCCGTAGACAGTGCTAAACAAACTATAGGTAACCTCACCGCAAGACTGTTAGATGAAGAAATGAACTTAATTGCATATGAAGAGACAGAACAAGCACTGGCAACAATGTCATTTAAAGGAAAATATGATCAGAAAGGTCAAGAAAGGGGTGTAATATGTTTTGGATGTAGAAAGAGAGGGCACATTGTCAAATTTTGCAGAGAGAAAAAGAACGAACAAGGAAACAGTAGTAGCAGGTCATATAGAAGTCATAATCGAGGCAGAGGTGGCTTTAGTAACTACAGAAAAGGTTATAAAAAGAATGACAGAGCACAAGCTGGCAACTCTACAGAAAATCAGCATGGTGGTTCTTCGAGTAGCGCATATTATAATGTTAATAATGAGAGTGCATTCAACATAGAAGAAAAACAGCTAGAAAAAGTGGATACAAGTGATGATTGGATTATGGACAGTGGTGCATCAGCACATGTGTTACAGGGAAGAATATTTTTTTAATATTGACAGAAATTTTACATCACAGGTATCACTTGGCAATAATCAAACACTACCAGTACAAGGTAAGGGAACTATTAAAATAGAGAAGTTGATCAATGGACAATGGTTTAAATCCACTATAAATGATGTGCTATATATCCCACAGTTGAGAAAGAATTTATTTTCAGAAGGTGTTTTAACAAACAAAGGTATGAGTGTAATTAAGATTAACAATGAAGCCAAAGTATATGAAAATGAGAATCTAGCAGCAGTTGGTATAAAGGATAGAAACAACACATATAAAATGATGTTTCGAACAATAATATATAATGCATGTGTAACTACAGTAGATGATTTAAAGATATGGCATGAAAGATTGGGACATGTTAATAAGAAATATTTAGAAGAAATGGTAAAAATGAACTTAATCAAAGGTGTTACAGAAAAGAAACAAGATTTTGTGTGTGAAGGTTGTTTGATGGGAAAGCAACATAAGAAGACTTTTAAAGAGAGACCACACACTAAGTTACCTCCTGGAAAAAGAATATTCAGTGATATTTGTGGACCTATGCAAACTGAATCTATGCAAGGAGCACGTTACTTTGTAACATTCAAAGATGAGTACACAAGGTATAGAGTAGCATATTTTATTAGACATAAAGCAGATGTACTAGATTGTTTCAAAGTATATAATAGAAAAATTAAGGCAAAGTATGGCTATTCTGTTGAAAAACTGCATACAGATAATGGTACTGAGTATACAAATAATGCTTTCAAATTGTACTTAGAACAAGAAGGTATAGAGTCAGAAACCACAGCACCATACACTCCAGAACAAAATGGCAGATCTGAGCGAGATAACAGATTGATTGTAGAAATGGTTCGATGTATGTTATACCAATCTGGAGTAGGTAAGAGGCTATGGGCAGAGGCAGTTAATACTGCCATCTACATTTGCAACAGAATTACAAGCAAACAGACACCAGGTTCTACAGCTTATGAACAGTGGACAGGGCAGAAACCTGTATTTGACCACATGAAAGTGTTTGGGTGTGATGCATATGTACATATTCCTGACCAGAAAAGAAGGAAACTAGATGCAAAGAGTGAGAAGGTTATATTTGTTGGATATGACAAAAACTCCACAAATTATAGATTATTCAACCCAACAACACAGAAAATAGTGATATCTGGAAATGTGTTTTTCAATGAGAAAATGTACAGTGCAAAGAAAAACAATGTGATCAAGATAGCAGCAGAAGATGATGAGACAATTTTTGAAATACATGAAAAAGAACTTGAAGAGAGACAAGAAGAACAAATAAATGTTAATAATGAAATAGAAGTTTTACAAGATGTTGATAATATACCCAACTTGAGACCACAACGAAATAGACGTTTACCAGCCAGATTAAATGATTTTGAGGTAAATTTTACTGAAGTTGATACACCACAGACATATGAAGAAGCAGTGTCAAGTAGTGACAAAGAAAAATGGAAAATTGCCATAAATGAAGAGTTTGATGTACTATTGAAAAATGAAACATGGACTATGGTTAAGAAGCAAGACATGCATTTCGATATACAAACAGCATTTGTATATGGACATCTTGACGATGACATTTTTATGTCACCACCTCAGGAGCTGAAGTGTGAACTCGGACTAGTGTGCAAGTTAGATAAGTCGTTGTACGGTTTAAAACAATCACCACAGTGTTGGAATCGAAAATTCTACTCGTTCTTGGCTAACTACGGTTTTCAAAAATCATTGTTATTTTCTGAGAAAAAGTTAGCAATAGAGACAGTTTTGTGCACGTTAAAAGACTCTTTTAAAGTGACCGTGACGGTTGGGAACTATTTCGTCGGACTAGAAATTACAAGAAAGTTAGAGACTGGTACAATGTTAAGTCAGGCAAGTTATACAAAACTAATAATAGATAGATTTGGTCAACAAAATGCAAATCCTGTAAGTACACCAGAAGATGTAAGTGCTGACTTAACAGGTGAGTCAAATAAGAGGATGTTAGAAAATGAAATGCCATGTAGACAGGGAATATGTGCATTAATGTGTTTGGTCGTGGAGTCAAGACCTGACATTGCACATGCGGTGGGAGTAGTCAGCCGCTATACAAACATTTATTATGAAAAATACAATGAAGTTAACATGCATGGATACAGTGATGCAGATTATGCAGGTAATATAGAAACTCGTCGTTCCACCACTAACTATGTGTTGGACACTGGACAAGCAAGAGATATACACTCAAGAGTGCAATAAAGTGGACATTTGTTATATTTTTTTTATTTAAAAGGTTTGTTTATGAGTTGAACAACTTAACAAAAAGGTGGGAGTATTGGAATATGTTTTTGTAATGTTCATATAAACCACTCTTTAGGTTGTTATTTAAAATGTTTATAAAAAGAATAAGTAGGTTGTTGTTGATAAAAAAAAGATAGTTGAAGTTGTTGAATAAATAAAAAGCAGTTTTTATGAAAAGTCAAATCTCTAGTTCTTTCTTAAATTAAATATATAAAATCTAATAAATATTATACACACATTATACAACATATGACAGAGGCTCGAAACAAATGACAATCGATGAAAAGCCCTATAAAGGGGAAATGAATATTGGATCTAAGGCAGCTGTTCTCAACCTTTTTGAGTCATGTGCCACCTACAGCTATTTTTATTATTTTTGGTACCACCTATTTTTTAGATTGTATTTCAAGACTAAAGCCAGCTTTACATTTACGAGTACTGGGATCTGAGTTACGAGTAGAACTGCGAAAATTTACATTGAATGCGAGTGATTCTTTTACTTTTTCTTCACTTTATATGTAGAAATATTCATTATATCTGCAATAGCTTTACATGTATTATTTATTTTGTTATCACGATATCCCTTGAGATATGATATTCCTTGATTACATTCCACAAACATTCAACTGATCGGTAAAAATCAATAAACTGTCCCATCTGTTCTCCAGAAAATCTCAGTTCCGCCATTTTCTATTTGTAAATTACACATGCTCTCATACCAATTCGTACTGCTACTCGGACTTTGTTCAACTTCAATCCATACTCGTATCCGAGTTACAAGGGGTTCCGAGAAGGCATTTACACTTCCGAGATGCCCTCCAAGTAGGGTAACTCGGATCCGAGGACTTAAATGTAAAGCCGACTTTACTAAGTGTAAGGGTGTAAGGAAGCCACTTAGGGCCTTTCCTTTTTAATATATTTGTTAATGACATTAAATCTCAAATTAACTCTAAATTTCTGCTCTTTGCTGATAATTTAAAAATCTATAGAATTATCGAATCCATCTCAGATTGTGAAAAACTTCAAATTGATTTACAGTAGAGCGTCTATAATCCGAACCCTGGTAATCTGAACGTTCGCTAATCTGAATACAAAAAAATTATAAAATTAAAAAATATGATCGCAGACCGAATTTTTGGAATTAATATGACAATATGGGCAAAATATGACCGCAGATTTTTGTTTTGTTTATGCAGAAATACATACTGTTATGATCTGCTTCTTATTGATTTTATATTAATTATTATTTATTTGATTAATTATTTAATTGTCGCAAATCATACATCAAAATTGAATAAAAAATCTCAGGGTGCCTTTTTTATACTATTAAAAAAAAATCCAAATTATCTCACGTTATACTTATCTTCTCTCGTGGGTTCAGTATCTCTGAGTTGATCCTAATCGGGATAAAATAGGGAAAAGAAATAAAGCAAAATATTAAAATAAAAATACAGAATTGTCTTTTATTTATCAAAATCAATACTCTGAAATCTATCGAATCTAAAAACCTGTGGACACAGATGTCCGAATGAAATTTATACCACTTAAATTTATTATAGTTAAAAAAAAACAATTTATCGGTTTGTTCCCGATGACTTTGGTAAAACAAACTAAACAACACAAATTTATGTATTCGCAAGATTACCTATTCTTTTTCTCATGATCATCTTTCAGTGCGTCACAGTTTTTCGATTTCTCTCTAACGCATTAAATTGTATGTGACAGAAAAAAAGGCACGTCTGTGAATACTTTGGTAATTATTCTAGTTTGGTGATTATTCTAGTTGTCGATAGATGGCGCCATAATCAAAAAAGAATTATTTATTAAATAAAATAATACTATTATCAATATAATCTGTACAATTTATAAGACTATACAAATGAAAGAAAATACCATTTTATAAATGCAATAGACACAATTGATTTGGTTTTATTCCAAATTGAAAATAAAATTTGACAACTGTCAGATTTAACTAAAATGTCACGTTAGAATAAATGTCATAAATGTGTATTATCACGGACTTACCTTTTTTTCTATAATTTGTGACGCACTGAAAAATGTTCATGAAAAGGAGAATATATTTACTATTTACTTTTTGAAATATTGGAATTTTAATTCATATGCTTTTTACTCAAAAATTTAGTTTCCGAACATAAAAATTTCTTTCACATAAATTGACTGACCTTTTGCTTCACTCACTCTGATGTCTTCTCGTGACCCAAAACAGCTCTCCCTCGTTGACTATGTTAAAGGCTACTCATCAAAGCCTCTCTCCGTTGTCCAGCTTCAAAACTATCAGCATACCAGCACCAATTCTCCTACAAGCCGGGTCTCTTTTGACACGTACTCGATTCAAACAAAACTCCAAAAATTCTCTGCTCTCCTTCTCACAATAATACAGAATCAAAGAGGTATTTCGTCTCAATTTGATCTGTCTCTCGTTCCACTTTTCAACACTATTCTCCACTATCAAACAGCCACTGGTATCTGCTAACTATCTATCCACTAACACGTCGAACCGCTCCTTAGCGATGCCAAAAACATAATGACTTCTTTTTCAAACTCTCTCAATCATCCAATCCACTTTTCCCCTTCCACATTGCCAAGCATCAGAAACCTCGACTTTTCCATTCGACAAACAAAACAGTCCTTTTCAAAATTATTTCGACAATCCTAATTACTTTCGGAGAAACTCTCCAACATATACTCGTGTTGAAATAAAGATATTAAAATCCCAACTTTCTTTTCAATTATCAATTTCGAGAAATTTATAATTACCTATACCCTAAACAATCTTTTTCCATTTTAAATCTAAATACATCGTTATTTTCACTTTAATTATTCACAAAAGTCTTTAATGGTTCATCGGAAAGCTCATTAAAAGAGAAATCTACTTACGTCCAAACTACATTCTAAGAAATATCTACAGCTCAATATACAGGGTGTATCAAATTTATGTGCCCGCGTTATTAAAAAAAAATTTAATTTAATTTTTATTTTGCTTTTGATTTATAAAATTGAAAACACAATAACATCCCCGCCTTGTTTTGAGATAAAATCAGTATTAATAAGTGCAACCAAAATATGATTTTCTCTCGACAACAACACTTTTCTATTGTGTCAAAATATTGAGTCCCACCTGAAAAACAATTGCTTTCTCTTCCCCAGAGTCTGTACTTAGATGGGATAGGGTAAGTTTTCGATCGAAAATTTCCTGAGTCTTTAGTTTCAAGTGAATTTTCATACTTTTTGGCTACTCTGTTTTCTTCATTTATTAAATTTTCACATTCCCTCAATATTACACGCAGTTCCTTCTCCTTTTCTTCTCCACATATCAATTCTCTTTCTTTCTCCTCCGATTCTCTACACATGTTTATTGTGTATTCTGTCTTCTCCATTTTGCATATTTTTTCTTTAAATACCGCAGTCTCAATTGTATCTTTTCCGCTTTCTTTTTCTATTCTGATCTCTTCTTCTTCTGGGCTCATCTCATCTTTTGAGGAATCCCAAGCTTCATTTTCCTGTGTCAATCTTCTTTCTTCCTTTTCTTTTTCTGGGCTCATCTCTTTTTTCGAGGAATCCCAATCTTCATTTTCTTTTATCCATCTTCTTTCTTCATTTTCTTCTTCTGGGCTCATCTCTTTTTTCGAGGAATCCCAATCTTCATTTTCTTTTATCCATCTTCTTTCTTCTTTTTCTTCTTCTGGACTCATCTCTTTTTTCGAGGAATTCCAATCGTCAATTTCCTTTGTCACTCTTTTTTCTTCTTTTTCTTCTTCTGGGCTCATCTCCTTTTTCGAGGAAACCCAGGCTTCATTGTTTTTATTTATCTTCTGTTGCTTTCTCCTCTTTCTTCTCTGTCCTTGCTTCATTGCCAAATTCATTTCCACCGTTTGTTTTTTGTCTGCATTATCCTTTTTTCGTTTCTCCTGTTCCTTGTCCATTTCCAGAATGTTCGGTTCTTCTTCTTTTCCATCTGTGATTTTCATCGTGTTATTTTTGAAATCTATCACCACATGTTTTTCTGACAATTCATCCACTCCTACGATCATATCATGAATCATGTTTGGCACTATAACACATTGTAGTGCATAAAATTTCTTCCCCAATCGAACCTTTATTCGTATTCCTTCATTTATTGTTGCCAAAGTCCGTTTATTTGCGCCCACTAAATTTACCCTGGGAATTTTGTAAACCAAATTCGTCAAATCAACCTCTTCTATTAATTTCCTGTTAATCAAAGTAATTTCTGACCCAGTATCAATCATAATTTTAATCGGTTTCTCATTGATAAAACCATCTACAAATTTTAAATTATATCCACTTCCTTTATCATTATTTCCTGCTAATTTAATAAATTCCTTCGGGTGACAAAAAATTCCTGTTTGTTCTTTTGTTTTTAGTGAGCGCCTTCGTGAAAAAACGATTGCTGTTCTTCTTCGCTTCTTCTTTCATCGCTTTGTCTCTCATCCTCATATTCGCCTATTTGCGTATTGTTTACCGCTCTTCTATTTTCTCTCGGTCTGTTGGACCCGTATCGGTTTCCACGATTTTCCTGTTCATTCCTTCTATTATCATTTCTGTCTCCTTGATTTGTGCGGGTATTATTTCTATTCTGGTTTTCTCGGTATCTGTCTTCGTTCCATTGCCGATTTCTTTGTTCATAGTTTCCTCTTCCATTGTCTCTATTTTCGTTTTCACTCCTCGGAATAAATTCTCTTCTTGTATAGTCTCTCCTAAAGTTTTGTCTTCTATCTCTATAGTCTTGATTTTCGCATTGTCTATAATTTTCTTGCGATCTTCTTATTTCTCTTTCCCTCATTTTTGCTTTTCGTATTTGTAAAAATTGGCACAAACTGTCGATATCTTTGTAGTTTTGTAACGTTATGTGATCTTCTAAGGTATCTTCAAAATGTCTGGCTATCAGTTGTAGTAGCTGTTCGGACGAATAATTGTACTGTAGATGTTTTGCATTATTATATAATTGTAGTGAATATGTTTTCTCTGAAATACCCATTCTATCATGGTACCTCCCATTTTGCAATTCCTTGTTTATTTCTAGCTGTTGTATTTTTCCCCAGAAATAACTCAGGAACTTTTGTTCGAATTTATGCCAATTGTCCAATTCTTCTTCTTTGCTATCGAACCATAAACTTGCCTCATCTTTAAGATGGTTCCTTATCGTTTCTTTGGCTGTCTCGAAGTTACCGATGTGTCGTATTTTCTTTTTCAAATTGTTTATGAAAATTACTGGGTGTAATTTTTTTACATCCCCGCCAAATCTTATTTTCACATCCTCTGTACTATGGATAATCGTTTCCCTTCTTTCTCCGAAATTTTGTTGTTTTCTGATATCATCAATTAGTTTTTCTATTTCTCGTCTGTCCTCTTGTAAAGCATTTTCAAATTTGGTTTCCAAATTTTCTAGTTCCTTTTTCTGGCAATTTTTTATCTCCTTCATTTTGATTTTGATTTCTTTAATCTCTATCTCCTGTTTCTCGCTCTTTTCTGCAATATCTTCGATTTTTTTAATCATTTCCTTTTTTATACTCGCTATATTTCTGTTGTTTTCTTCTATCGCTTGTTTTGTTTCCTGTTGATTGTCATCCATTTTTTGCTCCACTTTATCCATTTTCTGTTCCATTTTTTGTTGTGATTCATCCATTTTTTTTGATGTTTCTTCCTGATTTTTATCCATTGCTTGTTTTGTTTCTCTTTGATTGTCATCCAGTTTTTGTGACTGGAGTTGCATCAGTTGTAATAGTTTATCTATTCCTGATAATTCCTGTGGTTCTGATGCCATGATTGTTGTTTCAAAATTGTCTTCTTGTTCTATATGTTCTTCTTGTTTTTTGTTTTCTTTGCTTTTGCTTCTGGTTGTTATCGACATGTATTTAAAATTTATCCCCGCCTAATATGAAATTCGAAAATACCTTGTATGCTGTCGAGACGAAAATTTTTCTCTCCCCAAATATAATCAATTTATCCCACAAATTTTTAAATATTTCAAAATTCAAATCAATCAAAAATAAAATAAATATGTAAAATTGTACCTAGATAAAAAAAATTAAGTCAAACAAATATTTCAAAAATTTTAAATATATCAACTTTTTCCGACGGGCAAATAAATTTTCCTTCACCTGTTTTTCCGTTTCCTATTCAATTCAAATTCACAACCAGAGATACTTTAATGCCCTAACGTTGGCTCGCCATGTTGTTATGATCTGCTTCTTATTGATTTTATATTAATTATTATTTATTTGATTAATTATTTAATTGTCGCAAATCATACATAAAAATTGAATAAAAAATCTCAGGGTGCCTTTTTTAAAAAATCCAAATTATCTCACGTTATACTTATCTTCTCTCGTGGGTTCAGTATCTCTGAGTTGATCCTAATCGGGATAAAATAGGGAAAAGAAATAAAGCAAAATATTAAAATAAAAATACAGAATTGTCTTTTATTTATCAAAATCAATACTCTGAAATTTATCGAATCTAAAAACCTGTGGACACAGATGTCCGAATGAAATTTATACCACTTAAATTTATTATAGTTAAAAAAAAACAATTTATCGGTTTGTTCCCGATGACTATGGTAAAACAAACTAAACAACACAAATTTATGTATTCGCAAGATTACCTATATTTACTATTTACTTTTTGAAATATTGGAATTTTAATTCATATGCTTTTTACTCAAAAATTTAGTTTCCGAACATAAAAATCTCTTTCACATAAATTGACTGACCTTTTGCTTCACTCACTCTGATGTCTTCTCGTGACCCAAAACAGCTCTCCCTCGTTGACTATGTTAAAGGCTACTCATCAAAGCCTCTCTCCGTTGTCCAGCTTCAAAACTATCAGCATACCAGCACCAATTCTCCAACAAGCCGGGTCTCTTTTGACACGTACTCGATTCAAACAAAACTCCAAAAATTCTCTGCTCTCCTTCTCACAATAATACAGAATCAAAGAGGTATTTCGTCTCAATTTGATCTGTCTCTCGTTCCACTTTTCAACACTATTCTCCACTATCAAACAGCCACTGGTATCTGCTAACTATCTATCCACTAACACGTCGAACCGCTCCTTAGCGATGCCAAAAACATAATGACTTCTTTTTCAAACTCTCTCAATCATCCAATCCACTTTTCCCCTTCCACATTGCCAAGCATCAGAAACCTCGACTTTTCCATTCGACAATCAAAACAGTCATTTTCAAAATTATTCCGACAATCCTAATTACTTTCGGAGAAACTCTCCAACATATACTCGTGTTGAAATAAAGATATTAAAATCCCAACTTTCTTTTCAATTATCAATTTCGAGAAATTTATAATTACCTATACCCTAAACAATCTTTTTCCATTTTACATCTAAATACATCGTTATTTTCACTTTAATTATTCACAAAAGTCTTTAATGGTTCATTGGAAAGCTCATTAAAAGAGAAATCTACTTACATCCAAACTACATTCTAAGAAATATCTACAGCTCAATATACAGGGTGTATCAAATTTATGTGCCCGCGTTATTTTAAAAAAAATTAATTTAATTTTTATTTTGCTTTTGATTGATAAAATTGAAAACACAATAATACAATATATTTGTTTATTATGCAGGTGTTTTATTCCTTGTAACTAAAACGTATGTACATATTATATACTATGTTTATGAGCTTTGTATGTATTTTGAACATATGTTCGATAATCTGAACTACCCCTGTACCAGTTAGTTCGGATTATCGACGCTCTACTGTATTAAAATTATGGCTAGGTGTAATTGGAATCAAATGAGCATTATTTATTAGTTTCTGTAGAAGAATTAACATCCTCTTTTATAATTACAAATCAGCTGAAGAACCACTGAAGGCTGTATCAACTGTTCAATTAGCTTCCAAACTAAATTTTTGTGCTAATTTGATTATGTGAATAACCAGGCATTTAAAATGTTAGGCTTCATTATCAGAACTTCTAGATGTTTGCAACATTAATTTCATCAGACTGATTTACATTTCACTAGTTAGATCTGTTCTTGAGTATTGCTCAGTTGTTTGGTCACCCACTTATGAAGTCCACATAGCCAAGCTTGAAAAAGTTCAAAATAAATTCATGAGATATTTAAGTTTTAAATTACACAAACCTTTAAATAGAATAGAAATAGATTAAACCTTCCTAAGCTCTCTTCCAGACGGATTTATGCTGGTGTTTTGTTTCTACATAAACTATTGAATTCAAAAATAAATTGCAATGAACTACTGTCTCTAATTGATTTTAATGTTCTCTCTAGAGTCTAGAGTTACTAGATCATCTCAAAATTTTGCAATTAAATTTCATAGCTGCAATTTTGGTAGGCATTCTCAACTGAGTAAAATAATTCTAAATGGCAATAAAATAGACTTCGATTTGTTGCTGTGCACTTCAGAGAATATTTGTAGACAGTGTGTAAAAATTTTTTGTAATTTAGGTGATTTATATTTGTTATGTGCTTTAATCTCATTTTAATATTTATTTTTTCTATATGGCTGCATCACCAATTTTTGTCATATTTACTATATTTTTATGTTTAATGTATCACTAGATAATAATTGTAATATTTTATGTACATATTTAATAAGGTTCCATGACATCTCGTAACGCGAGAGTTCGTAACCGGACAATTGGTGACGGACAATTCATAACAGCGACAGTTCGTAACGGCGACAGTTAGTAACTATACACATTCATAAAGGACAATTCGTAACGTGCAAATTGAGTTATTCTGTTTATTTTTGTTAACATGGAAACTAAATGTTCTTTCAGTTATAAATGAAATTATGTTTATCAATTTAACGAATCAGTATCAGGATAAACATTTTTAAGGCATTTCATATTTCGTGTTTCAGAATATAATAAAAGTATTTAAACCAAGTATTAAAGCCATCCCTCGTATCAACTATAATTGTTGATTGAATACCCCAACGCTATAACCAATCAAAAGGTTGATTATAATAACAGGTAATTATAATCTTTCTTTTACAAACTACTAAAAATTGGGAATGTCTAAAGACGGTTGTGGGCTTAACGATTTCACGAATTACTTCATTATTCCTTTGTCTAGGTATATGCAAATTTAAGGAACAATAAGAGGGATAATCTTTTAAAAATATTGTTAAAAGTTTGTATGTATTTAAATATTTGTATGATTTTAAAGACTTTTAATATATTCTGAAACACGAATCATAAAATGTGTTAAACATGTTTATCCCGGTACTGATTCGTTAAATTTATAAACATAATTTCAATTATAACTGTAATAACAGTTAGTTTCCACGTTAACAAAAATAAACAGAATAATTCAATTTGGACGTTACGAATTTGTATAGTTACGAACTGTCGCTGTTACGAATTGTCAGTCACCAGTTGTCCGGTTACGAACTGTCGCGTTACGAGATGTCTGGTGACGATTTAATAGGGAACTTGCATAAAATTTTAAATTCGAAAAAAATTTTATAAATCACAACAGAACATAATGGCGCGTCCGCATTGGTAAATTTTTCGTGCGTTTTGAACTAATGGTTCGTCGCAAGAATTTGCGTCGCAAATTTTTACCAGTGAGGACGCGGTGGTCTACCAGCGAAAATTTATTTATCGTTCGTTGTGCGTACCTGCTCAGGTTGTGTGGAGTAAATCATAAAATTGGTTTTCGGTTTAAATAAGTAGACGGATAGAAGATATTATTATGGATTTATCCAGGGAAGATGTTTTACTATTAATCCAGGAATATAGTAAGCATCCTAATCTATGGGATCCAAAGAATAAATTTCATTATAACAAAAATAAAACAGCTGATTCTTAGGAAGAAATTGGAAGAGTTTTTGATGTTGAGGGTGTACAAGGAAAACAAAAAAATATTTAATTTATTAGGTTCTTACAGAAGGGAAAAAGCCAAAGGCAAGGAAACAGTTGGAACAGGGAGATGTATAGAATTTTGGTATAGAAAATAAAATATATAACATGGTTTTCATGAAATATTTCATGTATATTATCTTAAGTATAAGAGGATTCTTATTAATGATTCTTTATTTGTATTGGGCTAAGGAAGTGTACAAATCAGAATGGTATACATTCAAAAGCATTGCTTTTCTTAGTGACAAGGACAGACCTAGAGAATCGAAGAATTCTGAGGATACGTCTTAAAGCACTGCATAGTTACTTCTGGAATTATTTCTGATATTTTCTGTTTGGATACCTTGAACAGATATTGTAGACTGGGATAGGAATCACCGGTTACCAGGAAGCGTAAAGTGATAACCAACCTTTCCTTGGCAGAGATAGCTTTTCTTAAGTTTGTATCCTATTTTTGAATGTTACGTCCAATTTTATTTAACAAAATTTTAAAGTTTTGCGGAGACATTCTTAGCAAGTTCTTGAAATAACCGGTGCTTTCATCAACCGACAACACATCTACCTATTCAGTATCGGGGAACTATCTTCTAAAGTTCTTTGTTGATGTAAATATTTGATCCGGTATAGCCGTATCTTTTTTTTTTCCTTTTTTCTGATCGAACCTCTACTCTATAAGTAAGCCGCACATAAACACTGCACACTTTTTCTTTTCATTATTAAATCGTTACTCATGATTAATAGACCAGGGCATTTAGCACTAAAAACACCCGAATAAATAGATTTTTAAATACAGCACCTAGAGACTTACAGTTTTTTGCATTATGTTTAGAATGACGTCAGGAAAAAAAGTCTACCATTCAAAAATGGGTGGAAATGCATACCTGCACTGTAAAGTGCATAAAATGAATCCAATAATTACATAAATATAAAAATAAAGTCAAAATCAGTAAACTAAGGAACAAAATTTATTATTTGGGGGATTTTGGGGTCACTGAATACGATTACGCCATCAGAACTGACCCCCGGATCACCTGGTGCCCAAGGTCACGGCAAGATACGTCATCTTCAGGAGTTTCGATGGCTTTCGAGACTAAATCGATGCTAAGTCTACCATTGTTTCGAGGGATTTAGGTACTAAATTGATGTAATTGAACTACTCTGGGGTTTTTCAGGTGGTTAAACCCGAAGATGCCATCAATACAGACCTTAAGATCACCTGGTGCCCAAGGCCACTGTAAGGGACGTCGTCTTCTAAAGTTTCGAGGGCTTTCGGTATCAGATTGATGCAAACGGATCACTTACGGGTTTTTGAGATCGCTAATCACGAATATCTCATCATAATTTAATTACGGAGCACTTGTTGTCCAGGATCGCTACTATGGCACGTCATCTTCTGGTATAAAAATAGATACAAATGGATTACTCGGGGGGTTTTTGAGGTCGCCAAATACGAATATACCATTAGAGCAGACCCACCTGGTGACCATGGTCACTGCAAGGGACGTCATCTTCTGGAGTTTCGAGGGTTTTCGGCAATAAATGGTTGCAAATGGATTACTGTAGTGTTTTTGGAATGGCTAAACGCGAATACGCCATCAGATCTGACCCACGGAGCACCTGGTGTCTAAGGCGGCTCATCTTCTGGAGTTTCGGGGGCTGTCGGAATTAAATTGATGCAAACGGATTACTCATGGGTTTTTGGAGTTGGACGAATGCACCATCAGAACAGACACCAGGGGTCTGGCGCCTAGGTCAGGTCATCTTCTGAAAATTCGAGAGTTTTTGGTACTAAGTTGATGCAAACGGGTTACTAACGGGTTCTTGGGATTGCTAAACACAAATACGCCATCAGAAGAGACATCGAAGCACCTAAGCCTAAGGCACGTTATCTTCTGGATTTTCGAGAGTTTACGATACTAAATTAATACAAACGAATTACTCATGGGTTTTTGGGGTTGCTGAATACGAATACACCATCAGAACAGACACCAGAGCACCTGGTGGCTAAAGCATATTATCTTATAGAATTTCGAGAATTTTGATGCAAACAAATTGCTTATAGGTTTTTGGGTTTGCTGAACACGAATATGAAATGAGAACCGACCCCCTGCGTTCCTAGTGGCCAGAGTGGCTGCTATGCACATCATGTTTTAGAATTTTGAGGAATTGTGACACTAAATTGGTACACACCGAATATTCGGAGGTTTTCTGAGTTGCTGTTCAAAGAAATCATTCAAATTGGTAACTTTTTTTTTTGCTATTTTACTTAGACCGTTTATTAAAATAACTAGGTTGTGCTATACAATTTTTTAATTGTTTATAAATATAAATTCAATTTATATCTGACAGCATATTTCCTTCATTTATTTCAAAATCGATTTACTATATTTTAATTTTATAGTGTGATCCCTCGTGGTCACTAGATACTCCCAAAGTCTTCCATCTAAGTCATATTCGTATTCAGCAACTCCAAAAACATAAGAGTAATCCGTTTGCATCGATTTAGTACCAAAACTCTATAAATTCCAGATATTGCGTGCCATTGGCACCTGGTACACCGGTGTCTGTTGTGATGGAGTATTCGTATTCAGCAACCCCAAAAATCTATGAGTAAGCCATTTGCATCAATGTAGTATTAAGACACTCAAAATTCCAGAAGATGACGCCTCTTGTAGTGACCCTTGGTACAGGCTGCACCAGGGGTCGGTTCTGATGGCATATTCGTATTTAGCGACCTCAAAAACCTTCCAGTAATCCATTTGTATTATTTAAATGCCAAATATGTTCGTAACTCCAGAAAAAGCCGCCCCTTGCTGTGATCTTAGTCACCAGGTGCTCTGGAGCTCGGTTCTGATTGCGTATTCATGTTTAGCGACTTTAAGCCCTTGAGTAATATATTTGCATCAATTTAATGCCGAAGACACTCAATACTCCACAAGATAACGTGCCTTAGTAGCGGTCCTGGACACCATGTACTCTGGAATTCAATTCTGATGGCATATTCGTGTTCAGCGACCCCAAAAACCCGTAAGTAATCCGTTTGCATCAATTTAATACCGAATGCCCTCGACACTCCAGACGGTGCCGTCCCTTGCAGAGACCTTGGGCACCAGGTGATCTCGTGGTCTGTTCTGATGGTTTATTCGTGTTTATCGACCTCAAAAACCCCCCCGAGTAATTCATTTTTATCAATTTAGTACCGAAATCCCTCAAAACTCTAGAAGAGGACGTCCATTGCAGTTACCTTGGGCTCCAGGTGCAGAGGGGGTCGTGTCTGATAGCAGATGCGTGTTTAGAGACCTCAAAAACCCTCCAATAATCCATTGGTATCAATTAAATGCCGAAAACCCTCAAAACCCCAAAAGATGACGTGTCATAATAGTGACCCTGGGCACCAGGTACTCCGGACTTCAATTCTGATGGCATATTCGTCTTCAGAGCCCCCAAAAATCCGTAAGTAATCCGTTTGCATCAATTTAATACCGAAAGCACTCAAAACTCCAGAAGATGACGTCCCTTGCAGTGACCTTGGGAACCAGGTAATCCAGTGGTCTATTCTAATGGCATACATATTCGTGTTTGGCGACCTCAAAAACCCCCGAGTAATCCGTTTGCACCAATTTCATAACGAAAGCCCTCGAAAGTCCAGAAGATGACGTCCCTTGCAATGACCTTGGGCACCAGGTAATCCGGTGGTCTGTTCTGATGGCATATTCGAATTCCGCTACCTCAAAAACCTATAAGTAATCGGTTTGCGTCAATATAGTACCGAAAAACCCCGCCCAGAGGATGACGCCCCTTGCAGTAACGTCACTGACACCCTCGCGGGCACCATGTGCTACGATGGTTTGTTTTGATCGCATGTTCTTGTTTAACGACTTTAAAAACGCCCGAGTAATCCGTTTCTATCAATTTAATGCCGAAATCCCTCAAAACTTCAGAAGATGACGTCTCTTGCATTGACCTTGGGCACCAGGTAATCCGGTGGTCTATTCTGATGGCATATTCGTGTTTGGCGACCCCAAAAACCCCCCGAGTAATCCGTTTGCACCAATTTAATACCGAAGGCCGAGGAGATGACGTCCCTTGCAATGACCTTGGGCACCAGGTGATCCAGAGGTCTGTTCTGATGGCATATTCGTGTTTAACTATTAACTATTCGTATTTAGCGACCCCTAAGACCCGTGAATAATCCATTTGCATCGATTTAATGCCGAAAACCATCGAAACTCCAGAAGATCACTTTTCTTGCCGTGATCTTGGGCACCAGGTGATCCGGGATGCAGTTTTGATGGCGTAATCGTATTCAGTGACCCAAAAACCCCCCAAATAATAAAGTTTGTTCCTTAGTATACTGATTTTGACTTTTATTCTTATATTTATGCAATTTTGGATGCATGTTATGCACATTACAATGCAATTATGGCAGCGGCGGCTCGTGGCCTAAAAAAGTGGTGAAGATGAGGAAAGTCTGCCGGACCCAAAAGAAATTTCGGTATACTTATACCTATGACGCGCCCAAATCTCATTAAAAATTCTTTAAAAAATGTTTAGAGTTTAGGGCCCTAACAACTTGAAAACTTTTTTATGGCACTTATATTAGAGACGAGGATGAAGAGATACTTAAACAAAAAAGCAGTATGTATTAGATAGATTAATAAAACTGACTTAATCAATTTTTATAAATCAAGTCGAGTCTTTGATCGTTTATGGAAGCAAATCTATCAATTATATCTTCATAGAAAGGATAAACTAAAAGTTTTTAGCCTTTTTAAGCACGAAAAACTTCTCTTTCTACAGATACGGTATTCGATGGAATTTTCAGAATTAAACAAAACAAATTATAGGCTTCTGTAACAATGTCTTTAATTGGTTGTAATTTTATAACCATTTCTTGCAAATTACCATTTTTTAAATTTCCGTCAGCATAAAAAAGGCAGAGCTCTCTTTTATGTCTTTGAGTTTTAGTAAATATTTGCCAAAAACTCAAAATAAATTTTGAAAAGCGTCGGAAGGAATGATCAAACTGTATGACAAAACTTTGTTGTATCTGCTAAGCTTATTCATCACAATCACAATTCACAAAGAATTTTAATTCATCACAATCCTGAAAATGTAATCCATTTCCATTAAAATATATATATTAAATAAAAAAATTGGGTAGAATTTGCATTCGTGCTCATACCATCATCACACCTATAGATCTTTTCAAAGTATTAATAACGGTCATTGTGCTTGCTTTGTCAAAAACAGAATTAAAAAATTATTCACTTCTTTTATCACGTATTAATTGACGAGTCCTTTTTATCTAGTTTAAACAAAAATGAATATCTAGGGACGTTTTTTTTTAAGAACGTCATATAAAATATCTGTTATAATATGAAACATGTCGATAAAAACTGCTAAAAATGTAAACTCAAAATCATTTAAATCTCATAAAAAGCCTTTAGCCAGCTGAACTGATTTGCGGTCTTCCATCTTCCGAAAAAAAAAACGAATACTGCCCATCATAGCACACATCCAACTAAAATTTTACTAGGTGAATACGGCGGACTTATTTTTAAATTCATCTGCACTTGCTAATTTGGGTACTACCAGTGCCGATATGATGACGTCACGTTGCCATGACAACCGTTGACGCTTGTGCAGCCGAGAGCCGAAATTTCATCTACGTCTTCATCTAACTCTGCTCGAGTCATAGAAGATAGAAGTCAAATGACACAGGTCAGTATCTGACCGTCAAGGACCTACAGTTTTAATTTTTGGATTACATATTGAAATTCTTTTTTAATTTTTGGATTACATATTAAAATTCTTTTTTAAATTTTGGATTAATTAAAAAAAAATAGGTTTATAATTAATTTCAGTATTTAGATATAATAATGCTACTTATATTTTTTTTATTTTTTTTTCTCAATTTGATTATATTTTTTGGTGAAGATCACCTTCACCTACTTCACCTGGCCGGCCGCCGCTGAATTATGGATTTCCACCCATTTTTGAATAGTAGACTTTTTTCCTGACGTCATCCTGAACATAATGCAAAAAACTGCAAGTCTCTAGGTGCTGTATTTAAAAATCTATTTATTTTGTGCTAAATGCCCTCGTCTATAATATGCCCACATGATTAACTCAATCGATGTTGTCAACAAACAAACAAACAAAAACACACACTGTACCAAGAACGGCGTCCACACTGGAAAACGAATGCGACGCAAATCATTTGATTTCGCTCGAATACTGACAACCGATGGATCGTGTGCGTTGTGTGCGTCGAAAATTCTTGCGTTCGTTTTATGCGTCGAACACGTCCACACTAGCACAATTTACTTCGAGCACGCAAATATTTGCGACGAACAGCTGGTACGCACGAAAAATTTACCAATGCGGACGCGCTATTATAATTGAAAACATGTATCAAAGATAAAAAAGTTTTGTTTGTCTTTCATTTGGCCCCTAAAGACGATTAAAAATTCAAATTATACCAGCCAGCCCAAAACGTGTTGTTACGTCACCCGGTTATATGTTTACATTCTATACCAACAAAGTAAACAAAAGTGTATATAATTAGACATTATAAACATCAGTAGAAAATACAGTTATGTGACGTTACAAGTGTTTTTGATCGTTTGAACTATTCATTGAAAACTTGTACTTTTACAAAATGGTTTTATTTTCCATAGTAAACCTTCTTTCCTTTCCTTCAATAACTATATAAAACTCCAATCTCAACAAACTGGTATATATTATTACAATGACATATGATAAATGTCGTTAGAATATAAATATTTTTCCTTTATTCTGCGACGACGAGCTGGCCAAATACCCAAATAGGTGGAGGTCAATAAACTAAAGAAGAAGAAGAATATACCTAAATATAACCATAAACGAAATCATATACAGTCCGTCTAATTTACTTACCGTTGCACGTCATTATCTACGCCAGAGGTCTAAGTTGACATAGTTGCCAAAGTATAAAAAAATCATGAATCCATTTTAAATCAAATAGATCACATAATTATTGTAAACTAGGATTATACAACAAAACAAATTAATATTCAATGTAGATAAATAAAAACTTTAGAAATAGAGAACAAGAATTAAGTTATAATCTTACGTTAAAGTAAATAATAAAAACAGTAAATATAATAAAACAAATACTTATAGTAAAGAATATAAACAAATATGAAGTGTCATCACCGCAACTGTCAAATAAATGGTAAACATTTATTCTAAAATGTCACAATCGTTCGATTACAATTACAGTGGGTTCCGAGCAAATGTGTTTCATAAAAACGCTTTATAATCCATTTATACAAATTAAATGAAACATATTATTGTGTATTTCTTTAGGTTAACGTTAATAGAAATCTTCAAATATTATTTTTACGCGTATATAATAAAATATGTCTAGTGGCTGTAATTAGAGTGTACTAGGCAAAATGATTCTAAGAAAGAACACACCTACCGCCTAAATATTTCGTGTTAGTATCATGTGACGTCACAGGCTATGACGCGGATGACGTGCAATGGTAAGTAAAGTAGACGAGGTATAGTTAAACTATGTGACGTCACGGGTCGTTTGAACTATTTTAAAATACAGAAGACTTTAAATTTGTACTTCTAAGTTATTGTGAGTTTTTGAAGCGTGAAATTTTGGAAATCTCATTTTTATGTAATATGAATATTGGGTGGTATCCCGCCGTCAATAAATAAATAAATTTTTGTAAAATGGAGGGAATGTAGAATTTTAAACTTTTTCTTATATATAATAATAAACAATTTCAACTACCTTTCCTAAATTTTCATCCTTCCTTTTTTTTGAGGTTTTCATAAAATTTTGTGTTTTTGATGGGGCTAATTTAGAAGCAAAACATTATAAAAAAATTTGAAATCATTAGGTACCTGCATATAGTTGAAAAATAAGTAATTATAAGAATCAAACACACACGTCACTGTTCATCTGTTTCATTTTGAAGATCAGGGTCTTCATCTGCAATATTGTCACATGTCAATATATTATTATAAAATTCGTGGAAAATAGGCGGTAACAAACTAAGAATTGAAATTAAATATATTTTTTTCTCTTTAGAGGTATCCCGTCAATAAATAAATAAATTTTTGTAAAATGGAGGGAATGTAGAATTTTAAACTTTTTCTTATATACCCGAAAAGATTGGTCATAAATTATACCACACATTCTGGGGTCAAAAATAGTTCGATTGAACCTAACTTACCTTAGTACAAATGTGCTCATAAAAAAAGTTACAGCCCTTTGAAGTTACAAAATGAAAATCGATTGTTTTCAATGTATCGAAAACTATTAGAGATTTTTTATTGAAAATGGACATGTATCATTCTTATGACAGGAACATCTTAAAACAAAATTATAGTGAAATTTGTCCACCCCATAAAAAATTTATGGGGATTTTGTTCCCTTAAACCCCTCCAAACTTTTGTGTACGTTCCAGTTAATGCATTATTGTGGTACCATTAGTTAAACACAACGTTTTTAAAACTTTTTTGCCTCCTAGTATTTTTTCGATAAGCTAGTTTTTATTGAGATGCGGCTTCTTTTTCAATATATTTACGTAAAAATTTTATGGGGGTTTTGTTCCTTTACACCCCCCAAATGTTTGTGTACGTTCCAATTATTAAACTATTATTGTGGTACCATTAGTTAAACACAGTGTTTTTAAGACTTTTGCCTCTTAGCCTTTTTTTATTAGTCACCTTTTATCGAGATGTAGCTTCTTTTTCAAAATATACCTAAAAATGTAAATTATAAATAAATTTTCAGAATATTAACAGGTCTCTATCTATAACCGTACTTAACCATATACAAATATGTGGTGGATTCGACAAATATTCAAAATATCTCAATAAACACTGACTTATCGAAAAAGTACTAGAAGGCAAAAAAGTTTTAGAAACATTGTGTTTAACTAATGGTGCCACAATAATAATTCAATTGGACCGTACACAAAAGTTTGGGGGCGTTTAATGAAACAAAACCCCATAAAATTTTTTATGTGGTGCACAAATTTCACTTTAATTTTTTTTTAAGATGTTGCTGCCATAAAAATTCCACATGTCCATTTTAAATAAAAAATCTCGAAAAAATCGATTTTCATTTTGTAAATTTAAAGGGCTGTAACTTTTTTTGTGTGCACTATTGTATATAGGTAAGTGAGGTTCCATCAATCTATTTTTGACTCCAGAATCTGTGGTATAATTTATGACCAATCTTTTCGGGACACCCTGTATAATAATAGACAATTTCAACTACCTTTCCTAAATTTTCATCCTTACTTTATTTTTTTGAGGTTTTCATAAAATTTTGTGTTTTTGATGGGGCTAATTTAGAAGCAAAACATTATAAAAAAATTGAAATCATTAGGTACCTGCATATAGTTGAAAAATAAGTAATTATAAGAATCAAACACACACGTCACTGTTCATCTGTTTCATTTTGAAGATCAGGGTCTTCATCTGCAATATTGTCACATGTCAATATATTATTATAAAATTCGTGGAAAATAGGCGGTAACAAACTAAGAATTGAAATTAAATATATTTTTTTCTCTTTAGAGCTATCCCGTCAATAAATAAATAAATTTTTGTAAAATGGACGGAATGTAGAATTTTAAACTTTTTCTTATATATAATAATAGACAATTTCAACTACCTTTCCTAAATGTTCATCCTTCCTTTATTTTTTTTTTGAGATTTTCATAAAATTTTGTTTTCTTTGATGGGGCTAATTTAGAAGCAAAACATTATAAAAAATTTGAAATCATTAGGTACCTGCATATAGTTGAAAAATAAGTAATTATAAGAATCAAACACACAAGTCACTGTTCATCTGTTTCATTTTCAAGATCAGGGCCTAGATTCCGTGCACTGTAGATATCTACATGTCGCTTTCTATCGATATTTGAATATCAAAATATATGAATTTTTAGCTTTAATTGAATTATTTTCTAGTTTTGCTCTAGTTTATCAATTAGAGTATAACCTAGCAACACTAGAAAATAATTCAATTAAAGCTAAAAATTCAAATATTTTGATATTCAAATATCGATAGAAAGCGACATGTAGATATCTACAGTGCACGGAATCTAGGCCCAGGGTCTTCATCTGCAATAATGGGTGCGTTCGGACGACCATAGTGGCTGACTGTCAGCAGAAATCGGCTGAGTGGTTGAATCCAGCCGTGATAGGGAAAGCTTAGTAAGTCCCGGCGCATATTGAACTTAAGCGAATCACAACCTGCGCCGGTGGGACGGGTGACCTGTGCAGTTATTTTTCTAGCGTGCCGCATATTAAACACAAGCTAACCCGACCATCGGCTGTCGCCGTAACGAATAGAGACGGGCAAAATAAGTGCAAACGTGTAACGGTTACTATTGATACCGGTTCTCAGTAGTACTGAGTACAAATACTGATTACAAAATACTGATGTATCTGATCCTTGTACTGAATTGAGTAGGCAACTAAAAAACGGTAGTTTCGTACATGTAACTAGTAACGTTTTAAAAATATCTTACATGTCCCTAGTAGTCGTAGCGGTATGACTTTCGAAAACATCGAATTTGATCATAAGCGGGTGCATAAAAAGATATCTTACACTGAGTATTCTATTTCTACATACCTTTATAATAACAAGCATAAGTTAAACACTGCATTGATTGTAATTGCAAAAACGGTTCGCATGTTTTAAATAAGATTTTTGCTGATTATGTTTTTGATAAAATATTAAATCACACAAAAAATACAATTCCCAACCATCATTTATTTTTAACGATAAACAAAAGTCTAATAAATATATGATGACGAGTTTAAAATTGAGCGACTTTGTCGATAACAGTGTCATTAATAAATATTTTTTACCATGAATCATTTTCCAATGATTGTGTGGATTTAGAAATACATACTAAACAATTTTTTGATCTGTATAAAGGAGATTATAATTATGACACATTATGGTACTCCTTATTTTTCAAATAATATGCTCTTGTAAACGCATAACTTTGATTTATTGGCTAAAGCCACACTAACTAGATACTTCACAAGAAATTAAAAATACTTACTATTCGACAAGCCAGAGGTGGCGCGTGACCTTGAGCGAAAATACACGGCGACAAATGCAGAATACGAGAAGGTCAACCGCCAGCACTCGCTTGTCGCATAATAACATGTAAAAAATTCACTGTTTTAATCAGATATATTATATTCCCTACTATTGCGCCTACTATATTATATAATAAAATACATATTAAAACAAATAAACGAAAACTTGTAGAGTAGTGCTGATTGATACAACAGAGCAATAAAATGTTATTCATACAAGATAGTGTAAAATATATCGCCGCTTATTCATTTCAGATATTTCCATCTCGCAAAACAAAAACACGTAAAAATTAACATCTGGCGCTGAGTCACCCGTCCCAAGCCCAAGAAAACTGTACGTCGATGACAAACCTTCCCGAGCTCGACCTGCGAACGCATGAACTGATAGTAGGATGCGCAGAACGGTCTACGCAACTCGCCGGTGCCAGTTTGTGTCTGCTTAGGATCAATTTGCACCGGTACTAAATCTCTCAGCGGCTGACTTCCAGCGGTGACGTCTGACAGCTACTGGCTACTGCTGGCTCAGCTCAACTGTCCAGCCGCTGTGGTCGTCCGAACGCACCCAGTCACATGTCAATATATTATTATAAAATTCGTGGAAAATAGGCGGTAACAAATTAAGAATTGAAATTAAATATCTTTTTTTCTCTTTAGATACAGTACGTAAATCGTTCAGCTGGACATAGGGAACATACACTGTATATATTTAGATACATAAATACATACATTGTATTATATTGAGATAATTGTGGCAACTGAGGTCTCTAGTTCACAATATGGTTGTTAGCATTAAGGGGCATTAACCTCAAAATTTACAACTCATTTCGACTGACAAATAAACGTCAAAATATGACAATGTAGTAGCTAAATATTTTTGGCCTAAGGGAATGGGAAAACTGTTTAGTTTCGAAATTAGTTTTTAAATAAAAAAGAATGTGTGTGTACTTTGTACGCACGTAAGAAGATATTCTTCTATTATATAATAGGTAATTTAAACGAAGTAAATATATTCTTTTTCTCATGATCATCTTTCAGTGCGTCACAGTTTTTCGATTTCTCTCTAACGCATAAAATTGTATGTGACAGAAAAAAAGGCACGTCTTTGAATACTTTGGTAATTATTCTAGTTCGGTGATTATTCTAGTTGTCGATAGATGGTGCCATAATCAAAAAAGAATTATTTATTAAATAAAATAATAATATTATCAATATAATCTGTACAATTTATAAGACTATACAAATGAAAGAAAATACCATTTTATAAATGCAATAGACACAACTGATTTGGTTTTATTCCAAATTGAAAATAAAATTTGACAACTGTCAGATTTAACTAAAATGTCACGTTAGAATAAATGTCATAAATGTGTATTATCACGGACTTACCTTTTTTTCCATAATTTGTGACGCACTGAAAAATGTTCATGAAAAGGAGAATACTTAAAAGGTTATTTGTACTTATTTTATTTAAAAATCAAACTAACTTTCTTATCTACCACTTTCAAAAAAGAAGAATATCTTCAAAAATTATATAATAATATACTTACAATCATAAAATCTATAAAAAAAATAAAAAAATAATAGCTTGCTTGGGGCTTGAACCCACTTCACGTCTACCGCGCCGTACGAAAGTTGACGGCATTTCAAACTGCACCACATTCACGTATACGTCATGTGGGAATATACACAAACTAAACGTCTATACCATAAATTTATATGAATTTAATAAAATTATTAGTTTGATTTTTGTCGAAATAAAATACAACAAAATATAGAGTAAGAAAACGATATATGAGATGAAGATTTGTAGAAAGTTTGTTCGTAATCAGATTATGTAAATTAAACCATTGCCTACTAATAGGTAACTACATTATTTTGTTTACATTTTAAAAATCGATAAGTATTGAAACTATTAGGTATTTCCAACTGAAACATTTAGAATTACGTACCTGCGGCTTTTCAAAACTATTTAAAAAGTCACTATAATTATAAATTTGATTTTATTTCTGTCCACACATCAATAAAAACTAATATACAATATTTTTGTTTACCGATAACCTCCATATTGAACAATTATTGACAGATCATTTCAAAATTTCAACACCCAATCAGAGCCCGTATAACGACTAATACCATACTGTCGGTGTGCGCATGCGCGCGGATCAATCAAATTTTACCCTCAATCGATTCGCCGCTAAAGAAGAATATCTTCAAAAATATTTTAAAAATTAAAGTAAAAGCATTAACTCATTAATCATAAACTTTGTTTTTGATTTATTTATGGAGAGGCTTGCTTCAAAACTCACTCATTCTATTCGTTCTAACAGCTCTATTGCACCAAAAACTCGTACTTGCACAGAAGCTTCAACTAACACAGGTTAGCGCAATTGCCACAATTCTCTCAATGTATATTCTCTATGTCCAGCTGAACGATTTACGTACTGTATAAGTAGTTGTGAATCATATCTGTGAGATACAGAAAGAGTTTGAAAATTTTCCACGGCGTCTAAAGTTGATCACATCAAAATTATCATCAGTCAGATTTTTCTTATATTTGATTTTGCTTGGCTCGTTAACAGTGGCGGCTCGTGATTTTTATAATAGGGGAGGCTATAACCAGGGCCGCCGAGAGGGTGGTACAGCCGGTACATTTTACCGGGGCCCGGCGATGTAAGGGGCCCGGCGTCGACCAGACCAAAGACGTAATTTTTCCCGTTTTTTTTTTCTCTTCACTTTATGTCCATAATGCGTTTAATTAATACTCGGCTATATTTAATATTATGACCTTTAATCAATTTGGTTCAAAATTTTAACAGCAATAAATCACAGGAGCCAAATACTACAGTGCAGTTAGATAAAACTATGGTATGGACATGGAGATTAAAAATATATCAGAGCTTCTAGAAGATTTACAAAAAATCAGAAGAATCTAAATTAGTTACCAGCAATAATTATCGAATAAATCCAGAATTTACATCAAATAAAGAAAAACGGCGCAAAAAGTCTGTGAGATTTTTTTATGATTTGCCTGGGCCTGGTAGTGATGCGACTGATAATTTTGAGCCCGACGCAATATTTCGCTGGAAATATTTAATATTGTCATATACATAATAAGCAATTTAAACAGAAGATTTAATTCATTCGCTATTTAATATTTTATGGATATTCCGAAAGGAAGATGACGGCAATATTAAGAAAAAAATTGATATACGTATGTATTGCTCGAGTTTTATAAAGAAGACATTAGTGAAGAACTGATAGATAAAATTTTTCATTTGAGAGCGATATACAAGGATAATATTGGCGAATCTCAACTTTCTCCAATATATTTGCTTATTAAAATTAAACATCTCAAATTTGAATCGTTATTGCGTTGAGAATATTTTGCACATTACCGGTGACAGTTGCAGAAGCAGAAAGACCCTTTAGTTTTCTTTTTCGCATAAAAAATACTATGAGGTAATGATGAAATATGATCAGTTAGCCGAGTTAGCTGCCCATCAACTTTGTGAATTGAGAATGATTTGGCAAAATCACGCGATTTTTCGAAAGTTAGAGACATTTTTGCCAATCAGAAAACACGAAAAGCACCTGTATTATTAATATTTTCACTATTAGGTATACTCCATCTAATTTACTTACCATTGCACGTCATCCGCGTCATAGCCCGTGACGTCACATGATACCAACACGAAATATTTAGCCGGTAGGTGTGTTCTTTTTTAGAATCCTTTTGTCGAGTACACTGGAATAACAGCCAATAGACATATTTTATTATATACGCGTAGAAATAATATTTGAAGATTTCTATTAATGTTAACTTAAAGAAATACACAATAATATGTTTCGTTTAATTTGTATAAATGGATTATAAAGCGTTTTTATGAAGCACATTTGTTCGGAACACACTGTAACTCTAATCGAACGAAGGTGACATTTTGGCATAAATTGGCAACATTTATTTGACAGTTGCGGTATTGACACTTTAGATTTGTTTTTATTCTTGACTCTAAGTATTTGTTTTATTATATTTATTGTTTTTATTATTTACTTTAAGGCAAGAATATACCTTAATTCTAGTTTTCTATTTCTAATGTTTTTATTTATTTACGTTGAATATTAATTTGTTTTGTTGTATAATCCAAGTTTGCAATCATTATGTGATCTATTTGATTTAAAATGGATTCAGGATTTTTTTAAACTTTGGCAACAATGTCAACTTAGATTTCTGACATAGATAATGACGTGCAACTGTCAGTAAATTAGACAAACTGTATAAGTATAATCAAAATTTAATGAAATTTATATTTATATGAAATAAACAATTTTTTTCGCCCTCCACTTTTTACCGAGGGCCCGTTCTTCACTGTTTACCGGGGCCCGCTCATCTCACTCTGCGGCCCTGGCTATAACTATAAAATATCTAGACAAATTTGTACTATCAAAAAAAAATGATCAAAAAAATGTATGCCCCCCCCCTCAGAGGGGGTTAATCTAAAATAGTATATTACATACCTAGCGGGAAAGTACTCTATTTCAGCCGAGCGGCAAGGTAGTTTACCGAGGTGCGAAGCACCGAGGTAAACTACATACGCGAGGCTAGAATGAGTTCCCGCGAGGTTTGTATACTATTTTACTCACAATTGGTTAGTAGTTTATGGATTTCTAATACTCACAATCTACCAATAATAATTTCGTTTCAAATATCTGTATCCATTTTCATTATGTGATAAGATGAATTATTTTAAGTAACCTGTGAGATCGTTGCTAGGTAACAAAACAAGTTTGTTGAATCTGACATTTAGGCGATACACGACGCCATTAATTGTACATATAATCAAATTGTGTTTATTTTACAAAAATGTCTGATAGTGAATTTGAATGTACGCCATTCAAAAACCATCTTTTAATCAAAAATGACATTGACATTTGCAGGTAGAGACCGGGAAAGTACTTTCCCGGCTAGCTGGGAAAGTAAAGTAAGTAATAAGTCGCTTCCTGATTACTTCAAAGGTTAGAAATCCATAAATTACTAACCGATTGTGAGTAAACATTTTTAACATCCTTTAAAAATCTAACAATATAATGTAACCTCAACATTTTAAACAACTCAAGGGCATTTACCCGTATATTTTGGTGGCTTAAAGCTTAAAGCATGTAAACCTATGATAACACTGATGATGAAATTTACAAGAGGTCTTTATTTTTTGTGATTTATGGTATACAGCCGGTTACAGGAGTTTTTCCTTGTGATATTTTCACAACTAGTGATAATCTAAAAATAAAGGAACATAGGGAGAGTTGGACAAAACGGGAGACCATTCTTGTTTATATTTATTACGGAAAAAATGTTTAAGAAATTATCATATTATTATTTTTTATAGGTATAACATTTACTGAAGCACACAAAAAACATATTTTTAGCTATTTTTAATGACTGGAAAATAGTAAAAAAAATATTTATTAAAGTCCTGCACATCTCGTTTTAGCATACCACATATCTCCAGAACTAAAGACAATAGAATCATGAAAATGGGAATGGAGTGTTTTGAAGAGTGATCTATTTAATGAAAATATTTTATCTATTTCCTACTTCCAGTTATACCGGAAGTTGCTTATAACTTCGTTTTTTTAAATGGGACACCCTGTATATTTTTACATTTCTGAATTCTCTTCCATGTCTTCTTGCTGAAATATGAGGTTTTGTAATATTATATAGGGTAGTTTAAAAAGATAATTACGTTTTCTTATTAAAAATTCACAAGGAAAAAGTTTTCCTGTAGTTGGCTGTATACCATGTAATACAAAAAAACAGTAAAATCCTGTATAAAAGGTATATTTAAAGGTAATTTAAATATACATTTTATACAGGATTTTACTGTTTTCTTATTAATTTCGTAGCAGTTTTCACACCCTGTAGAATTGGTTATTTGCCATCAAAAACTTTATTTATGTTCAAATGATTTTTAATATAGTCTACTATTGTTAAAAATTATTAGTGTAGCTAAATGTTGAATTTGGTATTCAGGGTTGGTCGAAACTCGGAATGAATATTTTCTGAGTTTTCTTAAATGGAACACCCTGTATTTTAGTATTGTAATGAAATTATATTTTATGGTACTTTTTTATTTCTTAAGCATTCTCTATACCTAACTGCCTTAATTTGTGCTTAATTGTTAATCGCACTAACAATCTTAACTACGTAGGTATTTTGATAGCTCAACAATTATTGGTAATTTTTAGGATCAGTCTAGACTTCTAGACTCTAGACTCTAGATTAATATGTATATATTTCCGAAAAATTATTTGTTATTGAATTATTTGCGAACATTTTATGTTCACGGCCAACCTAATAAAATTTCACATATTTTTTGTTGCAAATAATATCTGGCTTGAATCACCAATAACTCACAAACTAAAGCAGTTAGGTATAGGAAATGCTTAAGAAATAAAAAAGTACCATATTATATCATTACAGTACTAAAATACAGGGTGCTCCATTTAAGCAAACTCAGAAAATACTCATTCCGAGTTTCGACCAACCCTGTATTCTAAAATTAAAAATTTAGCTATATGGTGTAGTCCACGAATATACGACTGTTTTGGATTATCGCGACGACGAATATTTTAGTATGCAACATAAAAAGTACGAAAGTATTTTGCTCTAATAATTACTCCAATAAACACCAATATAATTTGCAATTTTCTTTCGTCCTTCATATTTTGCACAGTAAAATATCCGTTGTCGCGATAATCCAAGAGAGTCGTATATTCGTGGAATGGGGTATACTAACAATTCTTAACAATAGAAGATTATATTAAAAATCATCTGAACATAAATATAGTTTTGGATGTCAAACTACTACAATTCTACAGGGTGTGAATATTGCTGCGAAATTAAAAAAAATTGAATTCTCTTTTAAACTACCTTATATAACATTACAAAACATTTTAACAACGAAGACATCGAGGAGAATTTAAAAATGTAGGTAAAAATATATAGGGCGTCCCATTCAAAAAAATGAAGTTATAAGCAACTTCCGGTATAACCGGAAGTAGGAAATAGATGAAAATATTTTCATTAAATAGATCACTCTTTAAAACCCCTTCGTTCCAATTTACATGATTCTGTTCCTTTAGTTACAAAACCAACCAAATTAATAAATGTATAAACAACTCACATCGGGTGGGGTTTGAACCCACGATCTAAACTATCCCTGGCTATACTCTCACTAACTGAGCTATCTACGATGTCCCACGGGAGTCAGTCTGTTTCTTAATAAACATCTGCATTTAATAACCTTACATGTGCTAAAACATGGTTAAAACACAAAAAATCCAATAAATGGCATAAACTTGACTGTATTAAAGAACATTGTCTAGAATGGTATTTTGTTTGACCCATTGATATAATTGCACACTCTGCAAAAAGTTTATATACCTACGATAGTCTTTAAACTGATAAGGAAAAACAATTAAGTGGGTGTCGTATTATATCAGCTTTGGTGACATCATAACAAGTTTCAAAAGGATATTTATTACTGTCGGCGTCAAAACATAAGATTATTTTATGAAAGGGTCTATTCTCAAAATCTAGACAATTACAATGAATTTCAGAGCGAAGGCGTCGTCTGCTATATATAAGAAATAATGTATTATAAAATATTTTATTTTTACATTGTACAAATTTATTATGACCTCTGAGTACGTGTCAAATAAATATGTGAAGTGTTCTTTTAACACTCGTAAAGCGGTGCTTAGATTCTTACGTAAACAACGGTGCGGGGTGCATTTGCACCCCATCTGTATATCCATTTTTTTATATGTGAACGTCGGGAAAATTGATTTGAAAGATAATTAGGACTTGTTTATTATAGTATGAAACATA
Organism: Diabrotica virgifera virgifera; assembly: GCF_917563875.1. Classification (NCBI taxonomy): domain Eukaryota; kingdom Metazoa; phylum Arthropoda; class Insecta; order Coleoptera; family Chrysomelidae; genus Diabrotica; species Diabrotica virgifera. The sequence goes on from NC_065451.1 coordinate 182,340,267, forward strand.
ATTTTACAAACAAAGTGCCCATTTCTTCTTAAAAAAAATTATTATCGTTGCAAGATAAACACATGAAATTTTTCACAGAGTGACCAACACAAAGTTTTTACACAAAATACAGTTATGTCGGGACTTTCGGTCTTTTTTCTCTGACATAAGTAACACCGACCTTGTCCCGTAGCTCTGTTAGCTCCAAGTGGAACACCAGAAATGTCCAATTCAGGATATGAAATTTTCATCATTTGCACAATACAGTCATTTTTCTAAAAAATCACGTAAACGTAAAACGTTTTAGATGCTGCAATGGGTGTAATGTGTTTAGAATTGAATTTAATGCGAATAAAAAAATGGACAAAAATCAAAAAAATTTATTAAAAAGATAGGTGAGAAATGCGAGGTCTGGGGTGCGCCTGCACCCCGCACCGCCTTACGAGGGTTAATGTATATTTTGATTCGCTATGTATGTTTATTGCATTGTTCATAATGCGCATAAGTCCAATTTTCCAAATTTGTTTTACCTTTCTTGCGTCTCATAATCTCTAAGCATATACCCGAACTACTATATTCCCTAAAACGACACTCAATCCTAACTGCAAGACGCAAGAGTCTTGCAGGCTTAGTCTTGTTCTTGCTCAAGTCTTGCACGGTCAGTCTTGGTCTTGGTCTTGCTAAAATAAAGCTGTCTTGGTCTTGGTCTTGCGAAAATGCAAGAACAAGACCAAGACTGCAAGACCAAGACCGATTTTGGGCAACACTAATTTTTATATCATTTATTACTTCTGCTGATTATTTAATTCATTTTCCTTTTTACTCAAATAATTACATTATAGTTGTTTTGTATTTTAGGTTATCTCCAAGATGAAAACAGAACGGAAATCAGGGAGAAACCGATCCAAGATTCAGCTTGCAAAGGAAATGACACGAGGCGCCAGACTGAAGAAAAACCACTAAATAAAAATGTGAAAGTTGTGACCGGAAAACGAACTTATAAATGTGAGATTTGTTTTAAGCAATTTAGTAAAGCAAGTCATTTGAAACGACATTTGGGTGTTCACACTAGAGAAACACCTTATAAGTGTGAGATTTGTTCTAAGCGATTTCGTTTAGCAGGTAATTTGAAAGGACATTTGAGAGTGCACACCGAAGAAAAACCATACAAGTGCAAAATTTGCTTTAAGCAGTTTTCTCGCAAAAATGTTTTGAAACATCATTTAAGAATACACACTGGAGAAAAACCATACAAGTGTGAGATTTGTTTTAAGCAATTTAGTCAAGCAGGTGTTTTGAAAGGGCATTTGATGGTTCATACTGGGGAAAAACCTGAAAAGTGTGAAATTTGTTTTAAGCAATTTTCTCGCAAAGATAGTTTGAGAAATCATTTAGGAATGCATGCTGAAGAAAAACCTCATAAGTGTGAAATTTGTTTTAAGCAATTTAGTCAAGCAGGTACATTGAAAACACATTTGAGAGTGCACACCGAAGAAAAACCATACAAGTGCGAAATTTGCTTTAAGCAGTTTTCTCGCAAAAATGTTTTGAAACAGCATTTAAGAATACACACTGGAGAAAAACCATACAAGTGTGAGATTTGTTTTAAGCAATTTAGTCAAGCAGGTGGTTTGAAAGGACATTTGATGGTGCATACTGGGGAAAAACCTGAAAAATGTGAAATTTGTTTCAAGCAATTTTCTCGCAAAGATAGTTTAAAAAATCATTTAAGAACGCATGCTGAAGAAAAACCTCATAAGTGTGAAATTTGTTTTAAGCAATTTGGTCAAGCGAGTAATTTGAAAACACATTTGAGAGTGCACACTGGAGAAAAACCTGAAAAGTGTGAGATTTGTTTTAAGCACTTTAGTCAAGCAAGTCATTTGAAAAGACATTTGAGAACACACACTGGAGAAAAACCTCATAAGTGTGAAATTTGTTTTAAGCAATTTAGCGAAGCTTTTACTTTGAAAGTACATTTGAGAGTACACACCGGCGAAAATAAGTCTGAGGTTGAAAAAGCTCATAAGTGTGAAATTTGTTTTAAGCAATTTAGTCAAACAGGTACATTGAAAACACATTTGAGAGTGCACACTGGAGAAAAACCGCATAAGTGTGAAATTTGTTTTAAGTTATTTGGTCAAGCAGGTGATTTGAAAGTACATTTGCGAGTGCACACTGGGGAAAAACCTAACAAGTGTGAAATTTGTTTTAAGCAATTTAGTAAAGCAAGTGATTTGAAAGTACATTTGAGAGTGCACACTGGAGAAAAACCATACAAGTGCGAGATTTGTTGTAACAAATTTCGTCAAGCACATAATTTGAAAGAACATTTAAGATTGCACAACGGGGAAAAACCCTATAAGTGTAGTATTTGTTTTAAACAGTTTTCTCACAAAAATGTTTTAAAACATCATTTAAGAATACACACTGGAGAAAAACCTTACAAGTGTGAAATTTGTTTTAAGCAATTTGGTCATCCAGGTCATTTCAAACAGCATTTGAAAATACACACTGGGGAAAAACCTAACAAGTGTGAAATTTGTTTTAAGCAATTTAGTCGAGGAAATGATTTGAAAGTACATTTAAGAGTGCACACTGGTGAAAAACCTTACAAGTGTGAAATTTGTTTTAGGCGATTTAGTCAAGCATGTACTTTGAAAAAACATGTGAGAATGCACACTGGAGAAAAACCTCAAGTGTGAAATTTGTTTTAAGCAATTTAGTCAATCAGGTACTCTAAAAAAACATTTGAGAGTGCATATTGGGGAAAACCCTTACAAGTGTTACCCCCAGTTCCACCAACGCGATTTAAGTGAAAATTTGTCTTAATCTATAGTATAAAGTAGTATACAGGGTGTTTCATTGGGAAACGGAAATACTTTCATGATGAATAGAGGTCACGGAGCCGATTCTATATATACTCCATTTTTTGCCCTACCGACTTTTATAACCGAGTTACAGGGTGTTTTATTGATTTTGCCCATTTCTTTCCTAAGTCATAACTTTAGAACCATCCTGTATATTTTTTTGAAATTTGGTTCACATATGTCTCATTCAAAACCCAAACGACCGACATACTAACCGTAAGAAAAATCCAGGTCCGGATTAACAAAAAATTATAAAGTAATTGTGATCTTAAAACAACACCCTGTATATTCAAATTTTGAAAATCTGTTTGCATATTTGAAAAGTGCACAAAAAAGTAAGTGTAATGGTTCTCTTTAATTTTTCGGCCAGACAATTTTATAAATTTAATTTTGAAATTATATTGATTTTTTTAAGAACTCTATTAAAGAGCAGATATTAACTTTTAGTTATAAATTATTAAAGTTGATGAATAAATACTCATTTTAAAAATAATAATCAATACTTATTTACCACATTGGACCCATTCACTAATCACAAGAAAAATCCAGGTCCGGATTAACAAAAAAAATATACTAAAAAAATATGTGACCTTGAAACAACACCCTGTATATTAAAATTTTGAAAATTTGTTTGCGTATTTTAAAAGAGTATAACAAACTGCGTTAAAAGGTGCATGTAAAATTTTTGCGCAGATAATTTAATTACGGCAATTTTGAAATCATATTGATTAATTCTGTCAAGGTGACAAGAACCGGCCAGAAAAATTAAGATCAATCCCAATGTAATTAATGTAATTAGAAAATCGATTCGAATCTTTTAAAATGAGCAAGGAAATGTTATAAAAATGTTAGAAAATAGTTTTTTGTATAGCATTTTGAGCAACTGTTATAGTTCAAATATTTTTAATTTATGTTAAATTTTTGAATTGTTTAAACGATTTTTTCTTATTAGTTATAGCTGTTTTTTTTTTAATTATTTACTAGATTATTAAAATATCCCAATTCTCGCAATTGTAATTTTTAATGATGTGCATACAGCTACAACTCCAGAGAATCTATGAAGCCAGCGTAGAAGTATTGACTCATTAACATTAAATTAATTAAAGTTAATAATACCTGGTTTTTAATCTCAGACTTCTTTAAAATTTCAATATAATTTCAAAATTGCTGTAATTAAATCAACGGTGCAAAAAATTAAAATGAACCTTTAATCACAGTTTTTTATGCTCTTTTAAAATGCGCAGACAAAATTTCAATATACAGGGTGTTGGTTCAAGGTCACAATTACTTTATATTTTTTTGTTAATCCGGACCTGGATGTTTCTTGTTATTAGTAATTGGATCGTTCCAATGTGGTAAATAAGTATTGATTATTTTTAAAATGACTATTTATTCATTAAGAGGCTACAGTAGCGAGCAACAGGTAGCAGCAAACGCGTTCCAATATTGCGGCTCTAATTTTGAATATTTTGTCGAGATATTTGGCACACATATTCGTAATATAATAAAGAATGGCGGTACAGAGCCCAATTTTAGAAATATGTTAGTACGTGGAAATTACTCTATAACTAAATAAAATATTGAAAAAAGGAGCTTGTACCGCCATTAAGAAGAAAAAAATAATAAACTTTCTTCAAATAAACTTTTTTATCGCATGCCTAGATTTTGTGTAATCTTGGAACTACTAAAATTTTTTATTTCTAACAAGAAATCGAACATATTATAACTAAATAACTAATTAGGCAACATAGAGAAATTATCAGTGTCATTTTGACAAACCTGCTTCAGATTTTCTCTAATTTGTTCTGTCATCTTTATCGATATCAGTCCAGTGCAGTAGTGTGTTAATTTAAGAATTCGTTATAGTTGTTTCATAGGAAAATAGTGTTTATTAATAGTTATTTATTATATTTTTGTTGTTGTTGTATAAGTTGTTGGCCTCTTTGAAATAATAGATTGTTGTTAATTGTGTTTTAGTTCAGTTCTATGTAGGTAGGTAAGTATATTTTACGTAAAAACATTTCGAATTCTAATGCGAGTATAAAGTTTTAGGAGGATATTTTATTTTTAACATATGTATTATCAATAGTTTAACGAAATGGGAAAAGTTAATCAAACGACAAATAAAGCGAATAATTCCAAGAAAAAGTCCATTAAAAGCCGTGCCAAAATTATGAGAACATCGAAATTGGAGCCACCACAAATTTTAACAATGTAAGTACCTATGAGAAGTAATCTACTGTTGTCTTACATAAAAAAAGTGTGAAAAGTTGTTTCCCATGAAAATGAAATTCGTAATAAATCTATGTTTAGGTACAGAAATCCTGACTACAGTACAAATGCCAATTTTTTTTAGGTAGATATTCATAGTCCTGTCGCCAAGGGGGTACAACAGCCTCCTTTATTCAGATGGTCTTACCCAAGATTTTTTTATGTATCTTTTCCCGTAGAACACGAATTTTTTGGGTAACAGTTGATCCGGATGTCGATAAGATTGTTATAAACAAAGAACTTGAGGAATTACATAACAGCGATTTCTCGCAAAACAAAACATTTTTTTGTATTTTTTGGGTCATTCTAAGCAAAAACTGTTCTGACAAGTTTTTTCGTAGGATGCATAGTTTTCGAGATAAACGCGGTTGAACTTAAAATCGAAAAATTGCAATTTTTGAACCCGAAAAAATTTATTTTTGCTAAAGGTGATACAGTAGCGATCAACAGGTAGCAAAAACGCGTTCCAAGATTGCGGCTGTAATTTTGAATATTTTTTCGAGATATTTGGCACACGTATTCGTAATAAAATAAAGAATGGCGGTACAGAGCCCAATTTGAAAAATATATTAATATGTGGAAATTACTCTGTAATTAAATACAATATTAAAAAAACGAGCCTGTACCGCCATTAAGAAGAACAAAAAAATACACTTTCTTCAAATAAACTTTTTTATCCGATGCCTAGATTTTGTGTAATTTTGGAACTACTAAAATTTTTTATTTCATTAGTAGTTCCAAAATGACACAAAATCTAGGCATCGGATAAAAAAATTGAAGAAAGTGTATTTTTATAAAAAGTGCAGGAGCTAACAATGCCGAGGAAGATCTATCAGGCTGCATCTCACTTCCCGCCTGTTCAGCACGGTAAAATTCCAACAAAGCTTAGTTCCGAATACTCAGATTATGAGTAGAACTAATCAAAATAATAAATAATCATTCCATGAAGTACGACTTAACCTGGTAGATTTCCCTCGGCCTTCTTAGCTCCGGCAATTCGTTGGCTTGCAAATTTTAGAAGCCAAAAGCCACGATTGGTTTAACCAGAAGACTAGTTCTAATAAGTTTTATTTTATTTTTGATATTGTTAATATTAGAAGTAAAACTTTCGTTCGTCTTTAGCAGATACCGCCACGGCATTCATGCCATCATTTCGTTGTGAACCGATAATGGTAGCCCGAATTTTAGTAGTTCAAAGAGAATGAAATATTCACCTCTGATGGGACCCTAAGAAGGGTTAAAGGGTGTTTTAGAGTGCCTTTGGCGCTCTATGAGCTAAATAAAATAAGACTGCTCTCGTTTCGCTTCACAATGAAATTATTATTTATTATTATTATTTCGTACAAATTCCTATGTTAACATAAAATATTCACCCATTTTGGTTTATTTTTATAAATATTTATTTACTAATAATAAGATTGTTTTCGGTTACTTCCATTTAGCGCGCCTATGAGTTAAATTGTCAATAATATTAATCTTACATAATGTCAAAGATTACCAATGTTGCCAAAGTTTATGATACTATCTCCCGAAGTTTACTCTTAAGAGTAAACAGTAGCGATCAACAGGTAGCAATAAAATATAACTTCGGGAGATAGTATCATAAACTTTGGCAACAGTGGTAATCTTTGACATTATCTAAGATTAATATTTTGACAATATCATAGTCGCGCTAAATGGAAGTAATAGAAAACGATTTTATTATTAATAAATAGATACTTATAAAAATAAACCAAAATGGGTGAAAATTTTATGTTAAGATAGGTATTTAGAAAGGTATTTGCATGAAATATCTAATAATAAAACAATAATAAATAATAATTTTTTGTTGTGAAGCGAAACAAATTTCGATTTTCGCATAATTTTGGCACGGTTTTTAATGGACTTTTTCTTGGAAGGTTTCACTTTATTTTTCGTTTGATTTACTTTTTCCATTTTGTTAAACTATTGATAATATTTTTAAAATAAAAAATCCTCCTAAAACTTTATATACTCACATTAGAATTCGAAATATTTTTACGTAAAATATACTTACCTACCTACATATAACTAAAACTCACAATTAACAACAATCTCTTCTTTCAAAGAGGTCAACAACTTATACAACAACAACAAATATATAATAAATTACATAACTATCAATAAACACTATTTTCCTATGAAACAACACAAACGAATTCTTAAATTAACACACTACTGCACTGAACAGATATCGATAAAGATGACAGAACAGATTAGAGAAAATCTGACGCAGGTTTGTCAAAATGACAGTGATAATTTCTCTATGTTGCCTAATTAGTTATTTAGTTATAATATGTTCGATTTCTTGTTAGAAATAAAAAATTTTAGTAGTTCCAAGATTACACAAAATCTAGGCATGGGATAAAAAAGTTTATTTGAAGAAAGTTTATTTTTTTTCTTCTTAATAGCGGTACAGGCTCCTTTTTTCAATATTTTATTTAGTTATAGAGTAATTTCCACGTACTAACATATTTCTGAAATTGGGCTCTGTACCGCCATTCTTTATTATATTACGAATATGTGTGCCAAATATCTCGACAAAATATTCAAAATTAGAGCCGCAATCTTGGAACGCGTTTGTAGCTACCTGTTGATCGCTACTGTAGCCTCTTTAATAATTTATAACCAAAACTTAATAATACCTGCTTTTTAATGTCATGAGTTCTTAAAAAATTCAATATAATTTCAAAATTAAAGTCATAAAATTGTCTGGCCGAAAAATTGAAGCGAACCATTAAACTTATTATTTTGTGCTCTTTTCAAATATGCAAACAGATTTTCAAAATTTGAATATACAGGGTGTTCTTTTAAGGTCATAATTACTTTATAATTGTTTGTTAATCGGGACCTGGATTTTTCTTATGGTTAGTATGACATATTTATGTGTACCAAATATCAAAAAAATATACAGGGTGGTTCTAAAGTTATGGCTTAGGAAAGAAATGGGCAAAATCGATAAAACATCCTGTAACTCGGTTATAAAAGTCGGTAGAGCAAAACATGTATATCTAGAACCGGCTTGGTGACCTCTATTCATCGTTAAAGTATTTCTGGTTCCCAATGAAACGCCCTGTATAATACATATACAGAGAGGGGCTAAATTATGGAATAAATTCATTTTTACCAAAATGTACGACTTTGGTGAAAAATCCCGAAATATATTTATTTTTATTTTTAAATTACAATTTTTTGACATATATCTCATACTAGTGACGTCATCCATTTGAGCGTGATGACGTAATCGATGATTTTTTTAAATGGGAATAGGGGTCGTGTGGAACCTTATTTGAAAGGGCATTTAATTCTCTATTCAGTAATATAAACATTAATATCATTATCTATACAGGGTGGCCAAAATAATAATTTTTGAATTAAATTAATTGACGAAAAAAGAAGACTGTATGCAATTTATTCAACTCAAAATACTTTCTATCGCTGTCAGAAAATAGAAAAAAATGTTTATTTGGCAAATAAACATTGTTTTTCGCTTAAATTAAATGTTTAAACTGCCAAGAGGTGGGTGGGAGGCTGTTTGTGATTTAATTTAAGCGAAAATAAATGTTTATTTGTGAAATAAACATTTGGGTCATATAAAAGTCACAGTTAATATACAAACCAGATGCTAAGAAAGACACGGTTTTACGAAACGAAATGCATCCCTAACCATATGGTTTTTGGTGTGTTCAGTTTAACAAAATGAATTCCCCATAAATTAATTACCATATCAGACCATATGTGTCAACAACTCACAAAGGACATGCATTCGAGACGTTCCTTAAAACTGCAAAAGTGTTTGTTTTTAAACGCCAGATCTAAATAATTTATTGCCCTCTTCGGGCGATATTGTAGAAAGGCATACATCGATATAATAGTGTTGTGGTTTTAGTTAGTCTCTTCACACTATGCGAACAACGCAGACATGCCCGCACTCTCGCTACCAATCGACCCTCTTCCGAGATATAGGCAAACACCTTTTTTTGTTACCAAAATAAATAAATATTTTACTGTTCGTTTGTTCCACTTATTTTTATTATTTCAAATAATTGTTTCCGTCAACATACATCAACGGAACATTATACATACATTCTACTTTTTGCGTCAATTAATTTAATTCAAAAATTATTTTGTTGGTCGCCCTGTATAAATAATGATATTATTGTTTATATTACTGAATAGAGAATTGAACACCCTTTCAAATGAGGGGCTACACGACCACTATTCCCATTTAAAAAAAATAATCGATTACGGCATCACGCTCAGATGGATGACGTCACTAGTATCAAATATATGCCAAAAAATTGTAATTTAAAAATATACCTGTTTCGGGATTTTTCTCCAAAGTGATCCATTTTAGAGAAAATGAATTTATTCCATAATTAAGCCCCTCTCTGCATGTAGTTTATATGTAGTATATAATATAGTGTAGTGTCCATGATACTATAAATAACGAGATAGTATCTTCCCGTAGCGCAAATACGTCCGAGTTCGCGCATGATGACGTAACTGGAGACCGGAAGTTAAATTTGAATTCTTGTTAAAGTTATTCTTTGCGTCACGATATAAGAAATTTGGCCTGACGCTGGTGGGTTGTCCCTACCGATTTAGTATCATAATAACAAACAACAAACCCTCCAGGAGCGGATTCGCTAAAATTAAGGGGAAAGGAACAAAATGCAAGATTTTGACGCCTGTTAAAGGTGTTTTAAATGTAATCATTTTTTTCGAATCGTGAGAAAACTAATATGTAAGTATTTTTGAAAAATTTAAACGCAGAATGAAAAATTACTTTATTACCGAGGGCCCTTGGAATGAATTAAAAGTTTCTTTTGAATGAGATATTTGAAATTAAAAATCACACTAAATTTTCTCTTAGTTTTTCACCCCTGTAACTTATTAAAATAAACATTATAGAAGTTTTCAGGGACTTTCGGCCCTCGCTAATAACGTAACGGCTTAAAGCTGAAAGTTTGTACCCATCCCCTTAAAAAAAGTTCAAGTCTTCAAGTAGATATAGTATTTTAATTGGGTTGGAATAATAAATATAAATTTAAATATCATATCATTATATTTATTACGTATTTATATCTATGTAGTTATAGGTATATTATTATGTACAATGAAATAAGAGAAATTAACAAATTAAAGAAATTAAGGAAAATAATGATAATAGAGAGATATCGAAACTCTAAGTTAAAAGTTCCTTTATTACAGGATCTTTTAATAAAGGACAAATACAGGACATGTCTAATGAGAGTTATCGGAAACGCAGTTTTAAAGGAATCTCTTATTTTGACAAATGACACATTAAATATTTTTGTAAATATAAAAATAACTTATAAAATTCTATTTGTTGATAAAAACATAAATATAAGTGAAGTAAGACGCCTTTCTTTTCTTGTTTCTTCACATAATTTGAAAATTTGTCACATTTTTGACACGTTACGTCAAAATAAAGGATCCTTTATTAAAAGATTTTTGTCCTTAATTTTTCCTTAAATACAGGCGGCCTGTATTTTATTACAGGACAAAAATAAAGGACGCGATACTGCGCTTGCGTATATGTCAAAATAAAGGATCTTTTATTAAAGGACGATGTTAAATAGGGTTTCGATATCTCTCTAATAACAGTAAAAGATTAAAAGAGTGGTAGCAAAAATCACAATTAAAAAAGATAACATTATAAACAACAAGATAACATTATAAAAAATAACATAGAGAATAACAGAAAAATAAAATTTGAAGTTTAGACGGAAAAAAATAAATACAAATTACAACTCTATGTCACTATCGCTGTCATCTTCACTAGAATCGTCATCATCTAATGTTATAATTATTGGTTTAATATGTGAGGTTAATGTTCTGTAATGGTCTTCCGTTTTTATAACATGTGAAGCACAATTTTGCCACAGTGTTGGGGAAATATTTTACAAAAAAAAATTCCTTATGTGGGAATCGAACCAAGTACTAACAGGTCCGTAGCTAAATACACATACCGCTAATCTACGCAGACACTTGCTAGACAACGGCTATATTAGGTATAAACAAAACAAATTGGTAAGTAAAAATTGTAAAGAAAATTACTACATACTTAAATGTATTATAAAATTAATATATTCTTAAATTTTAGAAGAAACATTCGTAAATAGGTATGATTAATATCTATTAATGTTACTAAATGAAATATAAATATTTTGACGTTTCACAATTTGACAATTCACTTTTAACTGCAGTGACTTAAAATTTTTAAACTAGCATTTTTAACGCTCCTATGGAGTGCTATAAATTGCATTTTTAACACGTTTGTAGAAAAATATATTTAAAAACACTAATATATTCTTTCCACACCTTTTCTGGACTGATAAATACATAAATTAAAACATTTACTAACGAACTCCTTACTGCCTGTGTGCGCAGATTACTAAAATTTCACCCTCAATGAAATCGCGCCTAAAGAAGTATAACTTCAAAAAGGCAGTATAACTATGAACTAACCTTTGTTGTTTCTCTTCCCACAAATTTTAAAACGCAACAACCATACGTAACCCAACCGTCCACACCACAGCTGCCATATTGGATAATTTTTGACATGTCATTTGAACATCCAATCAGAACAAAGTTATAATGCGCATGCGCCCGGATCGTACGTTTTAACATATAAAAATTCACCCTCATATCGCGCGTAAAGAAGTATAACTTCAAAAATAAACACCACAGCAAAAGTAAACACCAATGTAAACTGGTATAATTAACTTACGTAAAAAATTATTTCAGCAGTATTTTGTATATAAATCATGTTAACTAATATTTATTTTGCTACCTGAATAAAATGTATACTTTTATACAGTGAGCACGTAAAGGTTGGAATAAATTCATTTTCTCTAAAATGGACGATTTTGGAAAAAAATACTGAAACAGGTCAATTTTTATTTTTAAATTACAACTTTTTGGCATATATACTATACTAGTGACGTCACCCATCTGGGCTTGACGACGTCATCGATGATTTTTTTAAATAAAAATAGGGATCGTGTGATAGCTCATTTGAAAGGTAATTCAATTCTCTATTCAGTAATATAAACATTAACATAATTATTTATACAGCGCGTCCAAAGAAAAAATTCGAATTAAATTTATTGCCCTAAAAAGAAGAATGTGTAATTTATTTAATTCAAAATACATTTTACTGCTATCAGAAAATAGGAAAAAATGATTATTTGGCAAATAAATATTGTTTTTTGCTTAAATTCAATATTAAAGCAGCCACCCACCAGCCTCGTGACAGTTTGAACATTTAATTTAAGCGAAAAGCCATGATTATTTTTCCAATAAACGTTTTTTTCTGTTTTCTGAGAGCAGTAAAATGTATTTTGAATTAAATAAGTTACATACATTCTTCTTTTTATGCCAATAAATTTAATCCAAAAATTTTTTTTTGGACACCCTGTATAAATAATTATATTAATGTTTATATTGCTGTATAAAGAATTGAATTACCTTGCAAATGAGCTATCACACGACCCCTTTCTGTTAAGGATGGTAACACAGGATGAATCTTATAATAATGATTATTTGAAGTATTCACCAATACTTTCCATCTGTCTTTCCAGTTATAGTTTATTTTTTCATTATGAAATTTGGTTAGATCCGTAACAGTGAAAATATATTCTTGTATACCAGAATGCGTGGAATTCTTAGCAAGCTCGTCTACTATTTCATTACCTTTTATCCCGCTGTGACTTTTTGCCCAAATAAATGTTACATTTTTGTTTCTAATTTTATGTTTAATTTCACATATCAGCTCACAGGTCTTACGATTTAATTCAATATTATTAAGTCCGCTAAGAACTGACTTAGAGTCCGAAATAATCACTCCATCTTGTATACCCTCGTGCTCCAGCCAATCCAGAGCTTTCCCAATAGCTACTGCTTCTGCGGTGTAAATAGAGCAATGCGAATGAAGTTTTATTTTAAATGACTTGTTTTTGGAAGGAATGTACACTGCAGACCCTACCTTTCCATCGTTAAGTTTAGAGCCGTCTGTGTAGATTATGGTTTTATTAGTGTATTCACTCAATATGGATTTCAATAAAGTGTTATTTAAATGATGAAAGGGTTGCCAATGCGAGTCCATTATACAATTGGATATGGTAATTGAGTCAATACTCGCAATCCTTAGTTTGTATTTTTATTAGTTGTTACATAATCGTGGGGCAACCGGTTTCGAGTCTTACAATATATGACTCATCATCAGGCCCAGTACAAAAAAGTCTTCTCAATACAAACTACAAGCTAAAAAACACAAAACGAGAGACATGTACACATATATACAAAACATAAAAACAACTTTGTCTTGGTTTTAATCACACACCATGAAGCCAAGCAACTGTGTAGTATTGAACTCAACCTTCCATAGTATGTAAAGATGAGACTTATTGTCATTGGGAGCGACCAATCTGATGAAAATTGCTTGGTATATAATTTTAATATATATACTACCATCATTCCTCAACTAGTTAAGGGATGATGGAGTTCTGACAAGATAGTATGCGATCAAAAGACATAATATAAGGTTATTTATTTTAGATGATTCTGAATATTTCGGAAATATAATATTTAGTTTTTTGTAAATCGTGTCAAAATCTAATTTATAAAGTGGCTTGACATAGTTTGTTGCTAATGTAACCGGTAAATCATTGGTTTCCAGAAAAGTATCCGCTAACGGTGGAGAATTTTTAATTCTCCAGTAATTATTTACTAAATTTTGAATAGATAACTCATACATACTCAGTAAGTCACTTGTTCTTGCTCTCAATTTTAGAACATGTTTGGTTGCCAATAAATTTCTACGATTTTTTAAAGGCAGTTCATTACTTTCAGCAAGCAGCAGCGGACATGGTGTAGATTTCATAGCACCCAGAGTTATTCTTAAACTTTTAAACTGAATACGATCTATTTTTAGTAGATGCGTATTGCTTGCTGAACCGTATAATATACATCCGTAATCCAGAATCGATCGCACGTAGGTCCTGTAGAACATCAATGATACTTTCGGATCGGCACCCCACTTTCTACCAGTGACACATTTTAGAAGATTTATACCTCTTTCACACCTTTTTTTTACATATTGGACGTGTTTCGACCATAGTAATTTAGGGTCTAAGATCATACATTTATACTCATTGACAATTGGTATATCATATCCTGACAGGTGTAAACTATCAGGTGTACGTATCCTATGTCTCGTAAATATCATGATGGCAGATTTTTCTGGAGATATTATTAGGTCATGGTTTTTAGTCCAGGTATCCACCAGCTTCACGATGTGTTCCAGAACCCTTACACAATCATCATATGAATCACGGATGGAATAGATGCATATATCATCGGCGTACTGGATACATTTTATGGAATCTGTAAAAATGCCGTGTATACTCGCTGAAAATATGTTGAAGAGAATCGGGCTTAATACGGACCCCTGTGGTAATCCTGTATGAGCTATTCTTGGACCATGTAACTGATTCATATGGTCTCTGATATATAAAGTTCTGTTGCTAAAAATATTTACTATATTAGCGGATAAATTTGTGGACAACCCCAGTTCGCATAACTTTGAATGCATTATTGTTAAATTAACACAGTCGTAAGCGCCTTTAAGATCTACAAAAAAACACGCTAAAAATTTATTTTTAGAAAAATTGAGTTGGATATCTGTTGTTAAGTGACTTATTGCATCTAATGTACCAAGACCTGATCGAAATCCGTATTGTGTACTTGGCAAAAGATTATAGTGTTCGACGGTCCAGTTAAGACGATTTTTAATTATTCTTTCGAAAGTTTTTGTTATACACGACAATAGAGAGATGGGTCGATAAGAGGTTGAAAGAGTTTTGTCTTTGTTTGGTTTAATAAAAAGACATATAATTGTTTCTCTCATTTTGTTAATGTAATTTCCTTCCAAAAGCCATTCATTAAATATTTTTATTAAGTACTTTTTAGCCTTGTCAGGAAGGTGGTTAATTACACTGTTCTACAAAAAAAAACTTTTTCTTTTTTTCTGACTATCTGGCACTTGATTATCAATGATTTTGGTCTCCTAAATTCAGATTTACTTTCAAAATTTCTCTATCAGGCACCGTTTTTGAGTAATTTGAATTTTTGTTTGATCCATTATTTTACAAAATACGCCAGTGGAATGAAAGACTCTTTAAGGCAGGACCAACTATACGCGGGTTAACTGATGCCAGCTATTATATATTACGAAAATATATTTAAAAAAAAAATTAAAAAAATATTTGTGCCCCCTACACCTTTCCTCCTTAGATACCCCACATGAGAATAATACACATTTTACGTATGTTTTTAACTGCTGTATATTTAACATGAAAACTAAAAAGTTTTTACAAAATATATTTTTTAATACTAATAGAATATATACAAAGATCGAAAAACATAATTTCACAACATTTTATTTTTTTCTTTTGTATTTATCGTCGCAGTCTCTTTTAAGATTCCAGCAGTAGTCTGCAAGCATTGACGGTTGCCATTTTCCCTCATACCTTTTTTCCATTGCCGCTATCTCTTGATGAAAGCGTTCTCCATGCTCATCTGATACTTTGCTGCAATCAACTGGAAAGTAGTCTAAATGGGAATGCATGAAATGAACTTTCAAAGACATATTACATCCCATATCTTTATATGCATTTAACATTTCCTTAACTACATCTTTATAGTCTTCAGAACGATGTCTTCCCAAAAACTGCTTACATACTTTCTTGAACGCAATCCAGGAACGCTTTTCTTTTCTAGACAAAAGTGTGTCGAAACTATCGTCTTTCATCAGATACCTTATTTGTGGTCCCACAAACACACCCTCTTTAATTTTTGCATCAGACAGGCGGGGGAACTTGGTAATGAGGTAAGCAAATCCTTGGCCATTTCTATCCATTGCTTTCACAAATTGTTTCATTAAACCCAGTTTAATGTGGAGCGGTGGTAAAATTACATCATTAGGGGCAACAAGAGATTCATTCGTCACATTTTTCTCTCCAACTATTAATTTTCTGGTTGGCCATACTGTTCTTACAAAATGTTCTTTTCGAGCACGACTATCCCACTCACATAAGAAACAACAGTACTTCGTATATCCTCCTTGCATGCCAAGTATCATTGCGATTATTTTAAAGTCTCCGCAAATTTTCCATTTGTGATCTTGATATTTAATTTTTGTTAATACATGTTGAAGCACACCATATGATTCTTTCGTCAAACTTGCATAACTAACGGGAACCGAAGATATTAAGTTACCGTTATGAAGTAAAACAGCTTTTAAGCTTGTTTTAGATGCATCTATGAATAGGCGCCAATCAGAAGCTTTATATGGTCTATCCAGGGCTGTCATTAGGCCTCTGATGTCCTTACAAAAGGTCATGATGTCATCTTTCTCAAAAAACTTGACAAAATCAAGCTCTCTGTCTCTATAAACTGTTACACGTGTGTTTGGCTGTAAAAGCTTCCATTCTTGCAAACGTGAACTCAGAAGCTCTGCCTTACTCTTACTTAGACCTAAATCTCTGACTAAGTCATTCAATTCACCCTGAGACAAAAGATGCGGTACTACGTGTTTAGAAGGCTCATATGTTGGGTCTGATGCAGACAAGGGCTCTTCATTCTTTGAGTTATTTCCCTCCGCAGAAGTGTCCAAAGGTGTTTCTGCTTCTGTTACTGGCATATTCTCAATTACACCACGGATTTTATCTTCATCACGGGGAACTGGTGGTACAGGAATTTCTGCATTATGAGGTACTGGTCGTATAGCAGAAGGTACGTTTATGGGGTATCCTATGTGTTGTTTAGACTTCCTGCTAGTAAAACCCCGTACATTTGTTAGACAAAAGTAGCAATCTGTAACATGATCCTTGGGCTCGCGCCATACCATTGGAACACCAAAGCCCATCGAAACAGGTTTTCCATTCCACCACTGTATCAACTTAACATAACAGTTCGCACAACAAAAATGTGGCGCCCATTTTTTATCCTGATCACCAATGGCACAACCAAAATATAGTTTGTAGGCTTTATGTACAACTGGAGACATTTGTTTTCTGTGTCTTTCAAAAATGTATTCACCACAAATATAGCAGAAACTGTCTGGGTTATTGCGGCACTTATAACGTGACGACATTTTCTCGGACACTTAACACACTTCACAACTTTCTATAAGAACGAATTAGATGAAACTAACCCCACCCATATTGTTACATTAGGTTTTATAAACTGCCATGCGCTCATGCGCACTGGGTTAGAGGTACCGCCTCCGCCTTGTCGAAAGTTCGTGCTATTATTATTAGATCCCTCTCTTTTGTATGTCCTATTGTGTTGTGAGGATTATAATAATCCCGAAAATATAGTTTTAGGTATATTTTTGCCCTTGGTTACTAATTTGGTAGAAATTACCAGGTAGATATTATCCTACATAATTGTATTTTAATTAGGGTCATTTTTACCTGAATTTTACCATAAAATACTAAATATCTCAAAATCTGTGCCTGATAGAGCAATTTAAATTACAGATTCTGATTTAGAACGAAAAGGTCATTTAGGATCAATCATCAGTAACCCAGAAAAAAAAATTTTGTAGAACAGTGTTATCGTATAAGTAATATAATCTGTTCCGGGTGCAGTAGATTTTGTTGATTTAATAGCTACGTCCAACTCTTGGATATTTATAGGATTTTCTAGTAATTTGAATTTACTAGGGTTGTATGATTTTACTTGATTTAATTCGTCTTGGACGTATGGTGGGGCGAACTTATCAAGAAACTCTTCTATTAACTCTTTTGAGATTGGTTGTGTTTTAGAATGATAATTTTTGTTAGCTAATTTATTAACAAATGTCCATATTTTACTGAGCGGTGTACTTTGATTGATGGTATTTACAAAGTTGATCCATGAAGTTTTTTGTTTTTTTGTGAATACAACCTTGCATTTAGCTTGCATGTGTTTAAATTTTAGATAATTTTCAAGATTTGAGATAAGATTGTACTCCCGAAAAGCTTTTTTTCGATGTGCTATTAAATTTTTACATTCATCGTCCCACCATACTGGAAGACAAGATTTTGGTTGGAATGATTTTTTAATACTCATGGAGGTATCTGCAGCTTCATTTATTGTTATTATTAAGTTATTAAACGTTTCCAGAGATGTAACATCTATTGATTGAATATCGGGAAGGCATGTTTCTAAGTGATTTTGAAATAGTGACCAGTCCGCTGAAGATTCTTTCCATTTTGTTGAGGAGTGAATTGTTATCGGAGTGTATTTCAAATCTATGGTGATTTGGATAGGGATATGGATTGTACCTAATGAGTCATTAAGGGGGTTCCAGGTGGTAAGACCTGTTAAATGAGGGGATATTAATGTCAAGTCTATCATTGAAGGTCGTTCGTTCGGTCTAGATAATTTGGTAGGTCTTCCATCATTAAGTAGTATTAAATTAGTATTGTCTAAAGCGTCAGCTAGAATGTTTCCCTGTGCACTGTCCTGTACAGAGCCCCATCTACAGTGATGACTATTAAAATCGCCACCAATTAGAACTCTGCTTTTAATTTGACCAAATAAATTTTCCCAATCTTTGGATAAGACATTTATTTTAGGAGGTTTGTAAACGCACACTATTGATAATTTTACTTGTTCTATAAAAACTCCGCAAACCTCTATGCTTGGATTATAATTAGTTTTGAATTTTATATCTGAAAAGGAAATATTATTTGCAACTAAAACAGCAATGCCACCATAGCCGTCACGTCGATCAACTCTAACAATATTAAATCCTTTAATATATAAGTTTTTATTTTGTGACAACCAAGTTTCATTAAGAAGAATGATATCAATTGTATGACTTTCTAGAAAATTAAGCAAATTAGTCTTTTGTTTTATAATAGATCGACAGTTCCACTGCAGAATATTAATTGCTCTACGATTCCCCATCACTATCGTTGTCTGACAAACAAGCTAGTATGTTTTTGATTTCATTTTGAGTGACATTTTGTAATTCAGACGAGACTAGTTTGAGGTCAATTTGTTTAATTATTCTTTCTAACACAAAAGGGATTTCTTGAAGAATTTGTAACTGTAATTTTTCTTTATATGCCATAAATTCATCCCGATAAGGGTTAGGTATTATAGGGAGTGGCACTGGTTTTTTTGATTGAGAAGATGAGGGAAATTGTGGAGAAGTTTTACATTGAATGGGAGATATGGCTTTTCTTTTAGGAGGATTAATACTTTTTTTAGGTTTTGGGACGTAGGAAAAGTTTCCTGTACTGTCATTTGCGACGGACGGGAGTTGAGGAAAATTATTTAAATTGCTAAGCACTTCATATTGATTGTGTGTCGTAATTTTGGCATACGATGGGTTTTTTTGCTATAAACTCGGCTTCTTTAAACGTGGTATTCTCAATGGCCATAATTTTTTTAATATTATATTGATGTTGATACGCTGGGCATTGTTTCGTTAAAGATGTGTGTTCGTTTGTTTTACAGTGTAGACAATATTTAGGATTACTACAGCTAGAGTTGTCTTCGTGATCTTTGCCACAATTTTTGCACAAGATGGATGTGGCCTTACATTGCCTCATAGTATGACCAAATTTAAAACAATTTAGGCACTGTACCACGGGGTATATATATATTGTTCAACTTGAAACCTTACGCAAATCTAGTGTAATATATTGAGGAATGATATTTCCTTCGAATGTTAAAATTACCATTTGTTTAGGAACAAAAACAACCTCATTATCTGAATCGATAATTTTTCTTTTCATACGTCTTACCTCGGTAATTTTTTGATCAGAAATAATATTATCTATCATATATTTTTCGTCTAAGAACGTGTCAATCTGCCTGACGATTCCCTTTCGGTGATTAAAGAACTTTGGAACAAATTTATTAGAAGTAATTATATCGTGATTGACTAGACTATTTGCACATGTATGAGTTTTAAAAATAACTTTAACTTTATTACGGCCTGCCGATTTTAAATCAATTACATCATGTTTAAAAACGCTAGTAATGAATAAATAATGACCTACTCGAACTGGTGATAATCTTTTAATATTCGGATCGATGGATTCGACTAATACAAAATACGGGCCTTTATCGGTTGATTTGTACCTATTATTTAGATCGAAACGAGTATTTACAGTATCCATATTTTCATCTTTATCTTTATCAGGGGGTGGCTTCTCGCCACCCGTAGAATCACTCATTTTAAAATATAAACAATCCTACCTTTGTTTTGTAGTTTTAACTATCGAAACAACTTAACTTGGTTTACTTTTTTGTAGAACCTATTAATGAGCACTTAACGATGTGTACACTATCGATGCTAGGACACGAATCCAAATACAATGTATGTATGTAAATTTTATATCAACTCTAACTTTTAGAAATTGATATGGTAACAACACATCACTGCCTATTGATTTCAAAGGCGGAGATTTAGAGGCAAACGCTAGATAAACAGCAAATATGTGTCTGAAGTAATATATTAAAGCTCGCTGAGTTAGGCTATCTTTAGCTTATTCTTTCCATTTCACTCCATTGTTGCTGGTAAGTAGTAAGTTATTAGTACTTGGTTCTGAATTTACCTGGTATTTACATTTGACCCAGTATCTTACCAAATTCTTTCCCCACTCGGGCAGACAATTCAAAGTGACCCTCGTGTTATGACCCAACAAAACAGGCCATGTCTAAAGTTACCCCTACGAAGCAATTTTAATTGCCGCTACGAAGCGATCTGTTTTTTCTTCGTTAGTAACTTTCATAAAATTTCTTACAGTTCTTTATACATATATGTATAGCTTAAACGCTTGAATAAACTTATTTTGGCTTGAGCTTTATCATGTATATTAGTAAGACATAAATTAAACTTAAAAATATAATCTATATGACGCACGCCATTGACTGACTATCTTTAATGATTAAATTAATATATTACTAATCATTAGGCGCGTTCCAAGTGACATGAAAACCGTCCTTCGTACTGCCCTCGTCATGCGCATTATAAAAAATGCGTTCCAAGCGAACATGAACGATGATTCGTATCGTACACTGTGTTGTTCCAAGCGATCCATGTACCGCTTCGAAATCGGTAACTGAACGGTCCTTTTGATACATGCCTTCAAGCAGAAACCATTTGTACTGACTTGCGCAGTTAGGATTGTTTTCATTTTTACTGGTGTCACTGCTATGAGAGCAGCTGATGATTCAATAGAATAATCCACAATTTACGCTATTAGTACCTGTGAATCTTGATTTCCGTTTAAATAATTATTCTTTTTTTTTCAAATTAATTTTAAAAATATGGATAATTTATTTTTTTTTTTTTCATAGAAGACAACGATTTTATGTCAGATATCGATTCTGAGGAAGATTTTGAAGTTGAAGTGATGTTTAATGAACATGTTAATTAAGAAATATTAATTTATAACCATCTATCACACTACTAGTGGTTCTGTGGTACTGGAACTGAAAATGGCTCAGGCGCAACTCGAACTTGAAATGGTACACAAATACGTTCCAAGAGGGTTACGTACTGGTAATCGGTTCGGGATCGAAAGAAAACCGTTCAAGGGCGATTCTGCGCATTAAAACAGTCCAATCGATTTCGTGGCGGTTCAAGGGATCGTACAAATGTGTCGTCTTGGAACGAACCTATTATATATTAGGCCCGTTCCAAGTGACATGAAAACCGTCCTTCGTACTGCCCTCGTCATGCGCATTATAAAAAATGCGTTCCAAGCGAACATGAACGATGATTCGTATCGTACACATTAGGTTTGTTCCAACACGACCAAGAACCGTCAGATTACCGTTTCGTTACTAGATAATTAACGTTCCATGGGTTCCATGGGAACGAAATAATACGTTCCATGGTACTGCGCAGGACGGTGATCGTTACATGTACGGTTCTCAGTCGTGTTGGAACAAACCTTATGTTGTTCCAAGCGATCCATGTACCGCTTCGAAATCGGTAACTGAACGGTCCTTTCGATACATGCCTTCAAGCAGAAACTATTTGTACTGACTTGCGCAGTTAGGATTGTTTTCATTTTTACTGGTCACTGCTATGAGATCAGCTGATGATTCAATAATAGAATAATCCACAATCCACGCTATTAGTATATACCTGTGAATCTTGATTTTCGTTTAAATAATTATTAATTCTTTTTTTTTCAAATTAATCTTAAAAATATGGATAATTTATTATTTTTTTTTCATAGAAGACAGCGATTTTATGTCAGATATCGATTCTGTGAAGATTTTGAAGTTGAAGTGATGTTTAATGAACATGTTAGAAATGATAATTTCTAACCATCTAGCAAACTACTAGTGGTACTGTGGTAATCGTACTGAAAATGGCTCAGGCGCAACTCGAACTTGAAATGCATTGAAATGGTACACAAATCCGTTCCAAGAGGGTTACGTACCGGTAATCGGTTCGGGATCGAAAGAAAACCGTTCAAGGGCGATTCTGCGCATTAAAACAGTCCAATCGATTTCGTGGCCGTTCAAGGGATCGTACAAATGTGTCGTCTTGGAACGAACCTATTATGATTGTGTGCTGGAACAATGCATCGTCTTTTTTAAATTTACCGCGCATTGGCTGTTACCCGTATAATTGGCAACGTTGGATCAAGTGTGCGAATTAACGTCTCGTCTACTGACATGAGTTTATTTTTCGTTGGCCTCGATTATTTTACACATCCACAAAATCTTAACACAGCCCGGAAACCTCAACTTTGACACGCAACTACTGTACACGTCAAAACAACTGTATCCGGTAAGTGATCTCCATCTTCCTTTTTCATTTAGTGTAAAGCATGGTGAGGTTCTATCTCAAATATTTTATTTTTTTATTTACGAATCGGTAGTATTTAATTCAAGTACTTTATTAAAATAAGTTCTAGTTAATTTTTACATAAAAATCATTTGGACGATGTCAATTATAAGCTTATACGTTTACACAAACTTAAAATACAAGTATGTAACAAAACATTTTTCTATTTCAGCCTTTCCAAAGGTTTGTAGAAACCGGCCGCGTGGCCGTTGTATCGGAAGGCCCACATAAGGGCAAACTTGTTAGTATTGTAGACGTAATCGACCAGACAAGGGTAAGTTTTTATATTTTTGTGTGTAGGTTAGGATCTAGCATGTTCATTGTTAAAGTTCTCACATGTGTATGTTTAAAACTCAGTTGATATTTTATTAAGATCTCATAATGGTTATTTGAATCGTTTGTGTTAAGTAATTTCTTTTTTTTTTAATTTTACGTGCATGTGACTAATAGCAAATTAGTTTGAACTTGGGTTCTTTTTTTTTATAATTCAAATTCAAACCAATAATGGAACTGCTATTGTCCAAGAGTGCACAGATGTATTTCTCTGTAGGTGTAGACTATGCACAATGCTTTGACTCAACACTTAGATCTAAAGGATTGTATTTTTTGAATTAACACATTTCTCTGTAGACTATGCACTACGCTTTGATTCCACACTTTACATCTAAAGGACCCTATTTTTGAATTAACATATGAGCAGGTGTGATGTTAAACTTTCAATAAACAGTTTTATCTGCTAGTTATTTTGTATTCTAATTGCTAAGGCTAGCCCTCCACTTGCGATTTGTAGTCTCAACTGTCTCACTGTAGATTGAACACAGTTTAATACAAGTAAATTGCTTTAACTCATCATTTGATCTTCTTATCCATAAACTGTCCCTTATTTTTCCTCCAAATATCTTCCTCAGGATTTTCCTTTCTCAGATCTCCAGTAAATTTTGTTCATTTTTTGTCATTGTCTATGTCTCGCTGCAGTATGTTACTATTGGTTGTATAGTTGTCTTGTAAACTGTATTTTTGCCCTTCTTGATAGAAACTTGCTTTTCAACATTACATTAAGTACACTTCTATTGCCTGCCATTATTCTAGCTTGTATTTCTTCTTTAATGACAGGTTTACATGCTATTATTGCTCCTACGTATGTAAATCTTTCTACCATTTTGAATTCGTATGATGTTCCTTTTTCTACTTCTACTTTAAACTTTTGTCCATTCCTGAACTGACCATCTGTCCACTCCATACATTTTGTTTTAGTTGCATTTATATACAGTCCCATTTTCTTTGCTGCTTTTACTATTCTCTGTACCATCTCCTGTAGCTCTTTCTTTCCTCTTGCCAGTAACACCACATCATCCACAAACGCCAAAACTTGGTGTCTTCTTTGATATATGAGTCCTCTATTGATTTTCGCTTCTCGCATTATTTTTTCTAGGAATAAGTTGAAGAGTAATGATGACAAAGGATCACCCTGCCTTAATCCTTCATTTACTATAATTTTTTCTGATGATTGTTTATTTTGACACTGTTTGCAACTTTCTGCTAACTCCCAATTCCTCAAGCGCCTCTTTTAATTTCATTCTCTTTATTCTATCGTATGCTTGTTGGAAGTCGATGAATAGCGCTATCGTTGGTAGGCTGTGTTCATAGCTTTCTGCTTGTAATTCTCTGATTATGAATACTTGGTCTGTTGTGCTTCTCCCTCTTCTAAATCCACACTGATATTCGCCTATTATATTTTCCGCTTCTTTTTCAAGTTTACCTTTTATGGATTTTGATAGTATTTTGTATACAGTATTTAGTAATGCTATTCCTCTGTAATTACTGCATTCGGTTTTGTCTCCTTTTTTATGTAATGGGCAGATAATTGCTTCCTTCCAGTCTTCTGGTATTCGTTCCTTTAACCATATATCTTTTATGATTTTGTGTATCCAATCATTCAGCAATTTTCCACCATATTTCATCATCTCTGCTGTTATATTATCGCTTCCAGGGCAATTGTTGTTTTTAAGTTTTTTAATGATTTCGTCGATTTGTTCTTTGCTGGGTGAACTATGTTCTATGTCTTCTAACTGTTCGTTTTCTGTCTCTGCTTCCATGGATTCACTTTGGTTTGGCTTATTCTTGCCATTTAGTAATTTGTTAAAATACTCTTTCCATCTCTACTATTTCTGCTTCTCTGCTTATATTATCCCCTGCTTTGTTTTTAACGAATATGGGTTTTTGCTGGTATCATCTTTCCATGTTTTTGGGACCTTGGTACAGGTTTTTTATTTCTGTAGTTCTCTTCTATTTCTTTTAGCTTATTATCTAAGTGTTTTCTCTTCTTTTCTCTCAACAACCTGTTTACTTTTCGTCTTTGCTCTATATATCTATTCTGCGTCTCTGTTGTTTCTTTCTTGATCATTTCCATCCTTAACACATTCGCGGTCATGACTGCATATGAAGTCATTTACTCCACAAGATTACGTGTATAAAATGACAGCGTGTCCGCGAATGTGTTAATGATTTCCTTAGTTCTATTTCTTTTTGGCATTCTGTGTCGAACCACTCCTTCCCCTTTTTAATCTCTTGTTTATTACATTCTTTTGCTGCTTTGTTCATTATTTGCTTTATGATTTCCCAGTTGTTCTCCATTTGTTCTTCTATTTGTATCTTCGTCATCCATCATGAATCCTGTTATTTCACATAACACATCCCAACATTAGGTGCCGCATTGAAGTTCTATAATCCATGTATATTATCTTTGATATGTAGTGTTGTACTACCATTCCATTACTGTATGACATTAAAAAAATGATTGTTTACACATTAAGAGTAAACAGTAGCGATCAACAGGTAGCAATAAAATATAACTTCGGGAGATAGTATCATAAACTTTGGCAACATTGGTAATCTTTGACATTATGTAAGATTAATATTATTGACAATTTAACTCATAGGCGTGCTAAATGGAAGTAACCGAAAACAATTTTGTTATTAGTAAATAAATATTTATAAAAATAAACCCAAATGGGTGAAAATTTTATGTTAACATAGGTATTTGTACGAAAAAATAATAATAAATAATAATTTCATTGTGAAGCGAAACGAGAGCAGTCTTATTTTATTTAGTTCATAGAGCGCCAAAGGCACTCTAGAACACCCTTTAACCCTTCTTAGGGTCCCATCAGAGGTGCATATTTCATTCTCTTTGAACTACTAAAATTCGGGCTACCGTTATCGGTTCACAACGAAATGATGGCATGAATGCCGTGGCGGTATCTGCTAAAGACGAACGAAAGTTTTACTTCTAATATTAACAATATCAAAAATAAAATAAAACTTAGAACTAGTCTTCTGGTTAAACCAATCGTGGCTTGTGGCTTCTAAAATTTGCAAGCCAACGAATTGCCGGAGCTAAGAAGGCCGAGGGAAATCTACCAGGTTAAGTCGTACTTCATGGAATGATTATTTATTATATTGATTAGTTCTACTCGTAATCTGAGTATTCGGAACTAAGCTTTGTTGGAATTTTACCGTGCTGGACAGGCGGGAAGTGAGATGCAGCCTGATAGATCTTCCTCGGCATTGTTAGCTCCTGCACTTTTTATAAAAATACATTTTCTTCAATTTTTTTATCCGATGCCTAGATTTTGTGTCATTTTGGAACTACTAATGAAATAAAAAATTTTAGTAGTTCCAAAATTACACAAAATCTAGGCATCGGATAAAAAAGTTTATTTGAAGAAATTGTATTTTTTTGTTCTTCTTAATGGCGGTACAGGCTCGTTTTTTTAATATTGTATTTAATTACAGAGTAATTTCCACATATTAATATATTTTTCAAATTGGGCCCTGTACCGCCATTCTTTATTTTATTACGAATACGTGTGCCAAATATCTCGAAAAAATATTCAAAATTACAGCCGCAATCTTGGAACGCGTTTTTGCTACCTGTTGATCGCTACTGTATCACCTTTAGCAAAAATAAATTTTTTCGGGTTCAAAAATTGCAATTTTTCGATTTTAAGTTCAACCGCGTTTATCTCGAAAACTATGCATCCTACGAAAAAACTTGTCAGAACAGTTTTTGCTTAGAATGACCCAAAAAATACAAAAAAAATGTTTTGTTTTGCGAGAAATCGCTGTTATGTAATTCCTCAAGTTATTTGTTTATAACAATCTTATCGACATCCGGATCAACTGTTACCCAACAAATTCGTGTTCTACGGGTCAAGATACATGAAAAAATCTTGGGTAAGACCATCTGAATAAAGGAGGCCGTTGTACCCCCTTGGCGACAGGACTATGAATATCTACCTAAAAAAAATTGGCATTTGTACTGTAGTCAGGATTTCTGTACCTAAACATAGATTTATTACGAATTTCATTTTCATGGGAAACAACTTTTCACACTTTTTTTTATGTTGAACAACAGTAGATTGCTTCTCATAGGTACTTACATTGTTAAAATTTGTGGTGGCTCAAATTTCGATGTTCTCATAATTTTGGCACGGCTTTTAATGGACTTTTTCTTGGAATTATTAGCTTTATTTGTCGTTTGATTAACTTTTCTCATTTCGTTAAACTATTGATAATATGTTAAAAATAAAATATCCTCCTAAATCTTTATACTCGCATTTGAATTCGAAATGTTTTTACGTAAAATATACTTACCTACCTACATAGAACTGAACTAAAACACAATTAACAACAATCTATTATTTCAAACAGGCCAACAACTTATACAACAACAACAAAAATATAATAAATAACTATCAATAAACACTATTTCCTATGAAACAACTATAACGAATTCTTAAATTAACACACTACTGCACTGGACTGATATCAATAAAGATGACAGAACAAATTAGAGAAAATCTGACGCAGGTTTGTCAAAATGACACTGATAATTTCTCTATGTTGCCTAATAATTATTTAGTTATAATATGTTCGATTTCTTGTTAGAAATAAAAAATTTTAGTAGTTCCAAGATTACACAAAATCTAGGCATGCGACAAAAAAGTTTATTTGAAGAAAATTTATTATTTTTTTCTTCTTAATGGCGGTACAGGCTCCTTTTTTCAATATTTTATTTAGTTATAGAGTAATTTCCACGTACTAACATATTTCTAAAATTGGGCTCTGTACCGCCATTCTTTATTATATTACGAATATGTGTGCCAAATATCTCGACAAAATATTCAAAATTAGAGCCGCAATATTGGAACGCGTTTGCTGCTACCTGTTGCTCGCTACTGTAGCCTCTTAATCAATTCATTCGGAATAAAAATTACAGGCTAATATAACTTTTTTAGATATCACTTTCCATTGTGAGTTCGTAATATTAATTCATTTAATTAAGACACCTTCGCTGCTTTTAGAGATAATTATAAACTTACGTTGAGTGAGTTACGAGGTCTATTTGTTTCGTAACGTAGCTAAAGTGTTCATTATAAAAAGTATGAGTTATTTATGATGATCCCAATCATTGATAGGAATTGCCGACTGATACATATCTGAAGCTAAATAATATACTGAAATTACTATTTTTTAATTAAAATATACTAAAGATCTAGTCCAGACATGTAATGCTCTTATGCTTTGTAGGTTTTAGTTGATGGCCCCAATAGCAATGTACCCAGAGGACAGCTTAGGTTAAATGAATTGCATTTAACAAAGTTCCGCATTAGGTATCCATTTTCAGCTCCAACTCGTGTTGTAAGAAAAGCATGGACTGATGCTAAGATTGATGAAAAATGGAATGAATCCGTCTGGGCCAAAAAAGTAGCAGCCAAGGAAAAGGTAATATTTATTCTGTAAACTATTATTACTACAATAGTATATCATTCAACGAGCAGTTAATGATTGCCACTACTCACGATGATGAAGTTTGAGATATGAGCCTAAGGTGAGTGTAGTAATTCATCAGAGTGAGTAATAGCCATTACATGCATGTAGAACACTATACTTTTTCTACAACCTTCTATTTTTATTAGTAGAAAAATGTAATTATCAACTTGTACTTTCAATTAAAATCTACAAAAACAAATGTAGTTCACCAATAGTATGCAGCTGGATAATTGGTTGCCTAGTATTAGGAGGCATATAATATTGTTACAATAAATGTAAGTAAAATAGGTGTATTTCTGTTAGAGAATCAAATTCAAACATTGCAAAGTAATAGCAAACAAGCTCATGTATTGCAATGACAGTCTGTTTCGACCTTACTATCTGTCACTAGGCATGCATCAGTTTATTACTTAAACTCATGAGTAATGAACTTTACTCACGGGTAAAGTAATGGGTGTTATTTTTTCAAAAATAGTGAATAATGAGCATGTTATTAAAGGATGATAAAAAAAATAATTACTAATTTAACCTTCGTAATGAGGTGAGGGGTGCAGCTGCACCCCAGACCTCGTTTTTCTCACCTATCTTTTTAATAATTTTTATTTTTGTCCATTTTTTTATTTGCATTAAATTCAATTCTAAATGCACTCCACCCATTACAGCACTTAAAACTCTTTGCATTTAAGTGTTTTTTGGAAAAATGACTAGGGTGCATAATATGATGAAAATTTCATATCCTGAATTGGATGTTTCTTATGTTCCACCTGGAGCTACGGGACAAGGTCAGTGTTGCTTATGTCGCAGAAAAAAATATTTTTTTTTTTAAGAAGAAATGAGTACTTTGTTAAATTATGTTTTATAGTTTAATAAGCAAGTCCTATTTATCTTTCAAATCAATTTCCCCGACGTTCACATATGAAAAGCAATGGATATACGGATGGGGTGCAAATGCACCCGGCACCGTCATCTACTTAAGAATCTAAGCACCGCTTTACAAGGGTTAACAATTTTTTGCTGTCAAATGTATATAAAATTTTCATTAAGGCAACACCATACAATAATGTAAATAAACTTGATATAAGTTACCAAAAAAAGTACTTACGAAAAAATTTTAATAGTTAATAGCAGATAGTAATTTGTAAAGTAACTCATTTTATTATATCATATTTGACAGGGCTGTTTTATTTAATATTTTGTGCATTTCAAAGACTACCAAAAAGGATTGATGTGCTCATTACACAATTTTTATTTGGTAATGTTTGTCTAGAGATTAATTTATATTTTTAAAATTTTCACAAAAAGTGCACGTAAAATAAATATACATGATGATCCTAATTTTTGATAGGAATTGCCGGCTGACACATATCTGAAGCCAAATTTTTTTCTGAGAACTCTCAAATAAAACTTATCTTAAAAAGACTTTAAGATTATGTTATTAATATTGTTTGTGTTTTTTTCAGAGATCACAACTTACAGATCTTGACCGGTTCAAACTTCGTAGGGCTCGTTCACGAAGAAACCACATCCGTACAGCTACTTTCCTTTCTTTAAGGAAGGCCGCATCAAGAAACGGTTTCCTCTATGGTAAAAAGAAGATGGCTAAAGGAGGTGACAAACCTAAACCAAGCAAGAAGGCGAAGAAAGAAAAGCCTGCATCCAAGAAGAAATAATTTTTAGATTAAATGACAATATATTTGTTTAAAAAACTGTTCTGTGTTTGTTTTTAATATACCATCATTAACTATTATTCACTTTCAAATACTTGTGATACTCATTGTGATACTTTTCTTCATTCACTTTTTATAGAACTCTTAATGACTTCATTCACTTTTTATAGAACTCTTAATGACCTTTTAGTTTTACGAAAATGTAGAAGAAATTAAACTATAGGGTGTTTTTTTTTTACAATATTCAAGGGTCCAAAACTGTTAGGATATTGGACTTGTTAGTATGCACAAGAAAAGGTGATTTTTAGATGTTAACAAAATATTTTTTTTATATAAATAACAACTGGGTCGATAATAACCTATATAACATAATAATGTCCATTTTCAATAAAAAAGCTCTTTTCGACAGTTTTCGATATATTGGGAAAAATTGATTTTCATTAAGTAACTTCAAAGGGCTGTAACTTTTTTATTTGTACTATGGTAAGTTAGGTTCAATCAAATTTTTGGTCCCAGAATATGTGAATAAATTGATGACCTGTATTTTTGTTACACCCTCTATAATCAAGTTATAAATGCTGGTATAACTACAATTTGATTGAATTAAAATGAATCCCACTAAATCAAAAATTTCCGAGAACCATTGGACTTTCTCATAAGTCAGGAACATCCCTTCGAGTAATGTCACAACCACCACAGCTTCTAACAGAAATATCCATGATTGCTCCAAGATCTAGATTCATGGGGAACTTAAGTCCTAACCCCCGCACCTCGAAAAGTTATAGCTTAATATTCAAGAAAAACCAAATTTCAAAGAACCCAATAGCATGCCTAGCATATATTCCAGGCCAAACCAGCATCCATATTCCAAGAAAGGTCCAACAATACAGAAGGCAGACTGCAAAAATGTTATTAAAATCTCTTAACCCTTTCACTGCACATGCACATTGTCGCTGTAATTGTCTAGCGCTAGTTCAAGGTAGACATAAGTTGACGAGTGTATAGCATACATATCGGGACTTCTAAAAAGTTTGTTCGTTTCGGATTTTTTTTCTCGCATTTAGGATTTTTTTCTCGGTAGATTAATATGAATGATGGATGGCAGGACCGTCATGCATTAAAAATGCCGCCTCTTGGACGTGGTGGGGCCCAAAAAAACGCATTTTTTTAAAATCGTTTCGTAAAATTTTTGTAACGACTCTAGTGGCGCCGCACACTTGTGAGGGGGCGGCCCTGCCTCTAGGCAGGTCTTACAGCAACATGTACCAGTGAATGGGTTAATAAAGCTCAAGTGGTGCCTCACAATTAATATACAAAACGAGTTGCAGAAGACAAACCCACAAATTAAAAAGGGAACTATAAAATCAACTGAAACCTTTAAATAACAGTCCAAATAATATCAAAAACGGAGTAACGAAAAAATACATTCCGGGATTGGCTAAGCAACAGTTACACAGACTTATTGTGAAATAATAAAAGCTTTTATATAGTATTTTTACTACAAAAGCGATATTACGTAGGTCAAAATTTTTGACGTAAGAGAACTGTCAAAACATTAGAATGTGACTTGTCATTATTGCCATGTTTATTATAAACATGGCAATAATGAAAAGTCGCATTCTAATGTTTTGACAGTTCTCTTACGTCAAAAATTTTGACCTATACTCCATCTAATTTACTTACCGTTGCACGTCATAGCCCGAGACGTCACATGATACCAACACGAAATATTTAGGCGGTAGGTGTGTTCTTTTTTAGAATCACTTTGCCGAGTACACTGGCGTTACAGCCACTAGGCATATTTTATTAGAAATAATATTTAAGGATTTCTATTAATGTTAACTTAAAAAAATACACAATAATATGTTTCATTTAATTTGTATAAATGGATTATAAAGCGTTTTTATGAAGCACATCTGTTCGGAATACACTAACTATAATCGAACGAAGGAGATATTTTGGCATAAATTGGTAACATTTTTTGACAGTTGCGGTGATGACACTTCATATTTGTTTATATTCTTTACTATAAGTATTTGTTTCATTATATTTACTGTTTTTATTATGTACTTTAACGTAAGATTATAACTTAATTCTTGTTTTCTATTTCTAAAGTTTTTATTTATTTACATTGAATATTAATTTGTTTTGCTGTATAATCCACTTCCGCAAAAATTGTGTGATGTATTTGATTTAAAATGAATTCAAGAATTTTTTGTAATTGGACAACAATGTCAACTTAGATCTCTAACGTAAATAATGACGTGCAACGGTAAGTAAATTAGACGGACTGTACGTAATATCGCTTTTGTAGTAAAAATACTATAAAAAATTATAGAAAGTATTGGGTTGAATGACGCTGAACTGTGGGAAATAGTTAAAACATTAAGACCATGGAAATCAATTATTGGAGACGATGTTGGTGGCTTACTAGACTATTGGGTGAGGAACAAAGATCTTCCGAAAGAAATGGAAATTGATCTAGGAAAAATACACACAATTGAAGACAAAAGATTAAACTGGTATGGGCACCTGTGGAGACTGTTTGAAAATAGATGACCAACAAAAAAGAAAACAAGGTAGACCAGACGGTCCTGGAGAAATGGCGAAGATGCAATGACTGTCAGGAATTTAAAAACTGAACATAACTTTGACAGGAAACGCTGGAAATTAGGATGCAAGAAATGGTGCCAGCTGTAGAAGCCTTGCCTATTAATATATGTACAGGGTTATTCACTATATTGTGACCCCCTGTAAACTGCTTTATTTACAGAATTAGAAAAAAATGTAAAATACAAAAGTTACTAGCTCATTTGAAAGGTTATTCAATTCCCTATTCAATATAAATATTAACATGATTAATTATACAGGGTGTCCAAAAAAAATTGTTTAATTAAATTAATTGACAGAGGCAGATTGAACATTGAATTTAAGTGAAAAGTAATGTTTATTTGTTCAATAAACATTTATTTCTGTTTTCTGACAGCAGTAGAATGTATTTTGAATTAAATAAATTACATACATTCTTTTTTTTGTGTCAATTAATTTAATTCAAAAAAACATTTTTGGACACCCTGTATAAATAAATATCTTAATGTTTATATTACTGAATAGAGAATTAAATTACCTTTCAAATGAGCTAGCACACCTTATTTAAAAAAAATAGTCGATTACGTCATCACGCCCAGATAGATGACGTCACTAGTATATGTCAAAAAATCATATTTTAAAAATCGAATAACTTTTGTATTTTACATTTGTTTCTAATTCTCTAAATAAAGGAGTTTACAGGGGGGTCAAAATATAGTGAATAACCCTGTACAATATATTTGTGAGGTAAAATAAAATAGAGTAGCTGTTGTAATCAAAAGACAAAAAACTGTTTCTATTCGCCCAATTTACTGTACTAAACGGCTCAGGTCCGGCCTCAGTTCTGATTTGGCATAATGAGATCAACAAACGTGTAAGATGGTATTTTTAACTGGGTTCTTATTCTTAGTGTCACCATAGGCGTAACCAGGGAGGGTATAACCCCCCCCCCCCCCCATTGGGATGGACTTTGAGCTCTATACGCTTAACACCATACCCCTCAGACACCTTTCAGTAGTTGTAACCCCCCGCCCCTTTCCAGTAGTTGTAACCCCCCCTTAGGATCATCCTGGTTACGCCTATGAGTGTCACAATTAGTTTTGGATTCAAATGAGAGTCTTTTAGTTAGTAATTAATTTGTAATACAGTATACAGTAGCTCAAATCTATACAGATCTACTTTTCAATAACAGGACAGGAAAATATTTCACTCAAATTAAAATATGCTGTCCTCGCAACCTTTTTTCTCAATTTTTATTAAAAAAAACATAATTTTATAAATAAATCTTTTACCTATACCAGATAGTATATAGAAGTCAGTACATTTTATATAAAAACATCACAAATTTTGCCCTATTTTGTTTTGTACTTCAAGATCCATGGATGGTTTAGTACATGGCCCAATTCAAGCCTCAGTTCTGGTTTCACAACCAATAATTTCTTAATAAGATCACCGGCTTCTGCTGATACATAAGGTGGTATTGTAAATTGGGCCCTGCTTATCCTTCTGTATGTATCGTCATAACTTTTGGACTCAAAAGGTGGTCGGCCAGTCAGAAATTCATAACACAGCACCCCAAGACTCCATAGATCTACTTTTTCGTTATGTGTTTTGCCTGTTACCATTTCAGGAGATAAATAATCTAAGGTGCCGCATAGAGTTGATCTTCTTGAAGATGGAGCGTGTACTGACCAACCAAAATCTGCTATTTTTATTTCCCCTTTGGCACCAAGAAGGAGATTTTCGGGTTTTATATCCCTGTGTATAACTTTTTTGGTGTGGCAGTACCTTAATGCGTCTGCAATTTGTTCTATATATGCAGCAGAATCAGCCTCTGAGAATCTTTTGTTTGGACTTGCTGATAATTTTGAATAAAGTGCTCCTAAAACAAAAGTAAGCCTTTAATAAATTTAATATATTACTATGTAATCTAATATGTACAAAATTGGCGTAAATATGCAACAATTTTGCAAAAAAATAACTGACTAATAAAACAACAAAAGGAAAACGATGAAGAAATGCACGAGGACATGGAGTGGAAAGAGCTTGAAGAACTGACAGAATCTGAGATCTTGGAAAAGAGAGATTCCATAGGTAGATCACCTACGAGGACTGATAGTGAGGGAGAAAACAGGAGAATCAGAAAAAAAGTCAGGGACCGAGGAGGAATAGAGAAAGAATGTGGACAACTCAGGGGAGGCTAAAGCCGTAGACAAGAGGAGAGAAAGCAAAGAATTAGATGCGTTAGTAAAGGCGGTGTAAGAGGTTCTAAAGAAATCGTTGGAGCTCCTCAACATGACAAAGGAGCATATGAAAACCAAAATTGAAACTAAGATTGCGATAAGAGCCGTACAAGTCAAAGACTCTTTAGATGACAATAATAAACTACAAATAAAAATCAAAAGATCCTCATAATGGAGAAAAGGGACATGAATGACCAAGAAGAAATAGAAAATATACAAAAATATATGGGAGAGGAGGACAAAAGAAGGGGAAGATTGCTGCTTGCAGAGAAAATAATGAGTCAAGCAGAATTAGCCCAGTAAATGACCGGTTTGGCGTGTAATTTTCAGGGGCAAGACGGATTTGCTTGAAAATTTGGATTTAGGTTCTACTTACCCTATATTTCAAAGTTGAAATTGTGCCGTTGGTTGCTTTTACTTGGGGGGTGAAATTTACCCCTTCTCGGGGGTGAAAAAACATATGTTTAAAATAAGTCTGAAAATGGATAAATTGACTAATTCTAAGCAATTTTTATTCTATAAGGTTTTTTAACTGCTTTAATACTTTTCGAGTTATTTGCGAATGAAAATGTGCATTTTTCAACAAAAAAAAACACGTTTTCTGGCAGTGTTTCGCAAATAACTAAAAAAGTAAGTACTTTTATCGAAAAAAATATTCTTAGAAAAAATTTAGCCTGTAAAAAAAGGAACAAAATGGTGTATTCACTTGCGACTATAAACCCAGAAGAAGCAAAGTTGTATATCATGAAAAATATGTTCTTACTCATAAAATTCCGAATCGAATGTTTCAAGCTGAAGTAACCAAAAAATGAAGCACTTTTCGCAGAAAACTCATAAATACTCTTTTAAAGCGTCTAAAAATATATTTATTTTTATTTTTCATAAAAGTTTGTAGCATCAAAATTATGTGAGTTACGCTCAAAATAAAGTTTGCCCGTTTTTTTTATATATAATAAGTCGTGAAAATCTCCCCCTATTTAACATGCCAGATGAAATTAATCGTTACTGCTTTACCATCTACTTTATATATGTATTGCTAATATGATCTGTAAGTTTGACCGGTTTGAAGTGCTTATTTTTGGAAAAATTTGGTTTTATATTAAAAAAACTTTTTTTTTAATCTTGGAAAAATTACACTCTTTTCAAAATAACTTCAAAAGTATTAGTGTGACGAAAAATCTCAAACAGTAAAAAAATATAGTTTTTACTCGCATAAATACTCCGTTTTTTTTTTAATTTTATGTAAGATAAAAATTGGGTAAGATATGGCTGTTCAAAATTTGCATACACTGGTGATTAGTAACTCGTTCAAGCCCTTTTAACTCAAACTCTTTTAAAAAATAAGGGATTAAAAAAATATATTTAAGTACTCTTATTGCCCTTAGAAAAACCTACAAATTGGTTTTTTTTTAGCACTTTATAGCTTAAAAAGTAACTTAGTTATGAGAAAAAAAACAACCACATACAGGATGGGGCATTAGTGCGAGGAAGTCCAATTACTCGTTTGTAGTAAGAGATACGAAAAAAGTTATTTAGATAAAGTTGGGGCACAGATAGGACCATACCCTAAATACATTTTCAAATATACAGGGCCACTCGTATTGACAGGGTGACACAAACCTATGTTTTTTTAAATGGAATACTCTATATTTGTGCATTTTTGGATTCTCCTTGATGTCTTTTCTCTTAAAATAAAGGATTTTGTACTATTATATGAGATAGTTTAAAAGATATTTATCTATAGTTTTTGTCATTTCGTTGTAAGTCCATAACACATCTAGGATACATTTATATTTTAAAATAACTTACATACAAAATCAGAGTTTGTAGTGAATTTTGAGAGTAAACTAAATGTAAGGCCAAATACTTACCATGTCGGGTTAGTATAATAAGGTTTATTTTCCTGGTTTTTCCCTCGTGACTTATTATGAGATCACTAACACGAGAATTTTGATCAATACTACAATTTTTACTACAAAAGTTAAAGTTGATTTACAGAAGAACGGACTATCTTCCAATAAAGTTGTCGAAGCAACGCAACTCATAAATATTGGCATTATCATTTTAGTCATCGAATTTATAATGTATAATTCAAGCAATTGAACTCCGTAATTATGTTAATGTTAACATTACTGAATGGAGAGTTGAATAACCTTTCAAATGCGCTACCACACGAGTCCTATTCCCTATTTAAAGATAAGGGGTGGGGGAAGTGGAAGGGAGGGGGTTGACAAATGACAGATGTATGTACCGTAAAAATGTGTCCCCATTAGATCAAAAATCAACCTGTTTCGTCATTTCGTTAAAATCTAATAAATACTGCCAAATATCGAGGTGGACTGTTTTCTTTGGCCCACACTGTATACACAATGCAACTATTCGAATTTCTTCGAAAGGGGTAATTTTTATAACGGTAGAAATTATGTGGCACAAAATTTAATCAGTAAAGGAATCTAAGTTTAATGTGACCGTATAATTAGATAATTCCAAATTGCTTGAATTTACAATTATATGATTTTTTTATCATAGGGGTAGTTTTCACCCCTAAAAAATTAAAATCAACTAACGGCAGTATTCAAATTTTGAAATAAAAGGTAAGTATAACCTAAATCCAAATTTGAATGCAAATCAGTAACGACATGGTATTCAATTACATTGTTTGAATTGTAACTATTCTAGGGGGTGAAATTTAAGGGTTAAACTGTGATAAAATCTTAAACTATGTTATTTCATTTTAATTGACATTCATTCATTTTATTAAAATATGATTTGAATCAATTACCCGCTTTAATTTACAATTATACGATTTTTTTTATAATAGGGGTTGTTTCCTCCCCTAAAAAATAAAAAGCAACCAACGACACAAATTCAAAGTGGAGGGTCAGTAGAGCCTAAATCCTAATTTTCATGCAATTCGGTGCTGCCCCTTAAAATTACACGGTATCGCCGTATTTCCTGTTCATTTACTGGGCTAAATATGAGAAGTATGTGGACAAATAATGGCAGGAAGATGGCTTTAAATGAACAAAAGAAGAAATAGGCCTTGATTTAGGTTCGTCTTACCCAATATGTTTTGGAATTGAGCCCACGGTTGCATTTACTTGGGGGGAGAAAACCACCCCTTCTCGGGGGTAAAAAACATGTTCAAAATAAGTCTGGGGATGGAACTAACTAATTCTATTTTTATTACTTTTGTTCTATGAGTTTTTTCACAAGTTAATACTTTTTAAGTTACTTGTGAGTGAAAATAGTGATTTTTCACTAAAAAACTATGTTTTCAGATGGTTTTTCGCAAATAACCCAAAAATATTGATTCAATTTATCTTATCGAAAAAATGTATCTTTATTAAAAAAAAACCGAAAAACAGTGCATGTATGAAGCCTCTAGACTCTAGACCAAGTAGAAGCAGAGAGGTAGCTCATGAAAAATAGGTTCTTATTTGTCGAATTCCAAATCTAATCAACTTTTCTAAATGGGAAATAAGCCACAATTTAACTATACAAAATATACAGAATAGTTGATTATAAAAATGCCGCAAGGAAATAGTTTCAGAACAACATCCAAATCGAATATTTCAATGAAAAAAAAATGAAGCAATATTCAGGGAAAACTCATCAAAACTTTTTTAAAGTGTTTAAAAAAGCTTTATTTTTGTTTTTATAAAAGTTTCTAGCATCAAAACTAAGCAAGCTACACTCAAAATAAAGTTGGTCCCTTTCTTTGGTAAAAAAAATTGTGATATAACCTCCTAATTAGAATCTCAAATGAAATTTACCTATATGATTTGTAAGTTTCACTGGTTTCACAGAGCTAATTTAAAAAATAAATTTGTTTTCAAAAAAAAAATTTTTTTTAATTCTGAAAAAATACATTTTTCCAAAATAACTTACAAGGTATTAATGACAAATGAAATCTCGAAGAGTAAAAAAATGTAAGTTTTGCTTTTGTGAATATTTTGGATTTTTTCATTTTCTGTAAGGCAAAAATTGGTTAAGATACCTATGGCTGTTCAAAGTTTGCATACACTCGTGATTAGTAACTTGTTCAAGCCATTTAAACTATAAAATTTACAGATCATATAAACAATACATACGTACCTAAGGTAATAATAATTTCATTAAAGTAGTAACAATTAATTTCATTTGAGATGCTAATTATAGAGGTTGATTTTCAGGATTTTTTTTACTAAAAAAGGGAGCAACTTTATTTTGAGCGTAACTTGCTTATTTTTGATGTTAGAAACATTTAAATCAAACAAAAATAAAGCTTAATTAAACGCTTTAAAAAAAGTCTTGATGAGTTTTCCCCGAACAGTGCTTCATTTTCTGGTTATTTCCCGTTGAAATATTCGAATGCTTCATATCCTTCAGAAGTAGACTATATACAGTAGACTCGCGATTATCCGAGGTAACTGGGACTGTGGCTACCTCGGATAAGGAAAAAATCGGTTAAGCACTGAGATTGGTTATATTGATAGAAAAACACGCAAATAACAGTAACTGTGGATATTTTAATTACAAAACTAATACAGTACTGTCTATAAAAGATAAAAACATTTACCTTATCATTGTTACTGTTTTAAAAAGTGTTTGATTGATTTTTGTGAAAGCTTCATTCCTCTTTTTGAGGTGGCGATGTTGCTCCAAAGTTAAAAGTTGTAACTCGCCAGTTATGACTTTTGCTTCGGTTAACCGAGGGGCTCAGATAATCGTGGGTCTACTGTACATTATAAATTCCAAATCATGATTTCCAAAGTTTATACATTGTAAATCATGATTCGAGAGTGCTCCTCGTAACATTTAATGATTCTTGGTTTGTTTATTTCTAGTGCATCTTTATTGTGATTTTAGTATAGTGTTGTTTTACAAATTTAATCACCATTTAAAAAAAAATGTAACATTGAAGCTTTAAGAACTAGTGGGCTAGTTTCAACTACTAAAAATAATGTCACTGATGATAATCTGATCAGATCGAAAACATTCTAATGAAATTTTATAATCCATTTGGAAGACTTTTTAAAGTTTGTAACATGTTCGGTGCCCATGACGCACAAGTACCTTCACGAAGGTTTTATTAAAGGTACAGATGACACGTAAGTGAAGTCAGTAGTACTGTTACTAAATGAATGATTTAAGTATGTGATAACAACCAAGTGCCGCTTGTTTAAGATGGGCACCGAACATGTTAATAAAGAATTATACCATTCCTTTTTTTTTATTTTTTTTTATTACATATTTTAATTTACAATCTGCTTCATCGAAGCTATAAGCAAATAGTTTGAATGTTAAATACATGAGGGAGAAGGTGCCCTGTGGCAACCCTCCTATTATAATTTTTACATTTGATCACAATATGTATATTTAATTTATTAAATCTGTTGGTTATTAAATCTGTCTATTATTTTTGCTGAATGTGCTATGACCTATACATATAATAAATATGAAGATATTGGAATTAGTACAGGTAGTCAATAAACAATACTCATAATATAACGAGTTCTCAAAATCTTTGTATTATAAAAGTATGGGCATACATACACTATTTATTTTGTATGGGCCCAATTACACCATTGGGCCTTTTGGGCCAAATGGTGTAATAATGTAAACAAAATCTTGTGATAATGGACTAGGAAGTCTAGTGTCTAAAAAGGACTTACAAGTGAACTCTGCCCGGATATACCATCATAACCATAAATTAATAAAACCTTCCTTTTCATTTCGTGGTAATATCGGTACCTCGGAGAAGTACAATACAATGCCCATTTTCGTAACTTTACAGGAAAGCAATTTTAAACTTTTTTCAACAGAAAGTGTTATTGCTAAAGTTATTTATTGGAATATGGAAACAACATTATTTTAGGACATTGTCTAATCTATTGTCATTTAAATCATGCATTTGTTATAATTGTTTATTATATAGTGTGTAAAAAGGTCATAATTGAAAAAAAAATGGATGTTGTATCTCTCCGAGGTACAGATATGTATGCTGTAACCAATATTTCAACTGCTAGTGTTCCAAGAAATATGTTCGCTTTAACCGATTTGTTCGTTATAAGCAATGTAAATGCTTTTTTTATATGTCATTTCACGGGACCTACTATTTTGTTTGTTATATCCAATTGTATGTTGTAGCCAGTGTCGTTGTAAATGATTGTGACTATATTCTGTATTTTGATAACGAAACCCGATTTGGCCTTCAAAACGTTAATAAAATTATTTTTTCAATTTAATTGTGGCTTATTTCCCATCTAAATAGTTAAAAATAAATATATTAGGATCAGTCCCACCAGTACACTGACCAGCTTCACTGAGTTTGTTTGGCTCACACTGCAGTAGCTTAAGGCACTTAAACTATTAAAATGAAGGAAAGAAGTCGTAGATGTTCGCTTGGTTATTTGTTCTGTACAAAGTAAGACATTTACATTGTAGCGAATGAACGCATTTATTGATAATCCATCCACAATGTCAGATACAGACAAAGATGTAATCATTAGTGCTGCTAATTTTATAATTATTGCTATAGACATGCAGAAAAAAAGAAAGAAGAGAGTGTGGTGTTCACACAGGAAGGAAAATGCGCTTTTAAGAGGTTAAATATCAAACATTTTTCCAGACCCCCTCTGCTGAGGGGTAAATTCCCCAGACCACCTGGGCCCCCAACATCGTACTTACGGCCCTGGGCTGGACACATTGCTAGGACATCAGATAATGAGTACACAAAGATATTGAAGTTCTCAAACATAGAGGGTAGAAGTAGAGGATGACTGTGTAGAAGATGGATCAGCGTTGTGGAAGAAGACCTTACGATTCTGAGGGATAGGAGAGAAGTTGCTAGGAATCAACGGCAGTGGCAACTTCTCTGGAAGCAGCCCAAGATCCACAGGGGATTGTCGAGCCAATTATGATAATGATGAAGAACATCAAAGAAAGTTGCTCTTCTTGTTACATACTAAATTTTTGGTAACTACAGTAAAACCTCCGTTAACCGAAATAATTGGGGGAGAGGGCGTTTCAGATAACAAGAATTTTGGTTAAAAATAACATTGTTTTGTGTATTCTTCTTGTATCAAATTATATAGTATTCTTGATCAAAGTTAGGATTAAAAAATACTATGAGGTGATTTCGTAATGTATTGTCTATTTAATTTCGTTCTTTAGTTGTATGAAAGCAATGTTGACAAATTAACATCGAATTGTTACCGTTTTTCGATTAAAATTTAATTTTTATTAGCGGAATTATTGAAACTGTCAGCCGTTTCAGTTAACGGAGGTTTTACTGTACTATAAATTATTAAAATCTGTAAAAAGAATTCAAGTCTTACCATTAGGTGCATATTCAAGAATTAGATAAACTCTAGTCTCATCATGGAAATAACCATACATTATTAAAATATTAGGATGCCTTAAATGGCTCTGAATTTCAATTTCCCTCCTCACTTGATGTTCATTATTAAACTCTTTAATAGCAGATTTGAAAAGAACTTTTAAAGCAACTAAAAATTTCGATCTCTTCTCACGAGCTAAATACACATTCCCAAATTTTCCCTTTCCTAAAGGTTTACCAATATCGAAATCTCCTAAGGTCCACTTTTGTTTTTCTTGCCTAGTCGCTCCATCTGAGTTTTGTTTACCATTATTTTCCACTTTAGTATCCTTATCCTGTACATTTTCTTTCATAGGCTTTTTATGTTTCTGGCCATCAAAATGTTTTGTATTTCCCTGCACTATAGTTTTTGGATCATTTTCTTTATTTGAAACAACATGTTCTTCCTTTAAAGTTGGTTTATGAGCCATTCTTCAATTAACAATATAACAAAATAACAATATAATATGCATTCAACGAATTATAAAAAGCTCCCTGTCTGCCCTTAAAATTTTTATTTGTAGCAAAAAGCAAAATATTTCAAAGTAGTTAAAAAATTTCAGTTTTTTGTTTGAATTTCAACGGTCGTTTCTTTTGTCACTGTCACATGAATGACATTTCGCGGTTACATTTTGACAGGTTTGAGATTCAAGATTGAGATGCTTCAAATAACTTGAGATTAGCTAAAAAATAGATTACAGGGTAGACACAAACATTAAACGAGTAATAATTTATATTTAATAAATTTAAGCAGAAACTTTAATTCAGAATAATATGGATTTATTTACCGTCTGTGAGTGGATGTGAGTTCCACATTCATGATTCCTTCCCCAAAAAGAAGACTGTGTTCTAACCTGAATAACCTACAAAATAAATTGACAATTTTAAAAATTAAAATCTAAGTTGAATTTATATTTATAATGTCCATAATATTGGTTTGTAGAAGAGTATTAAATAGTTATAGCAGATCAAATATTTTAAATATAGTTAATGGCTGTAAACTACATTCTAATGGATCTTTTTTATATAAAAATAACACCTCTTTAATCTCAAAAAGATCGTTTTTCAACTTATTCAGAAAACCAACCAGAGATAAGCTATATGTTTTGGATAATGTTCCAGATCATTTTGAAATCATTCATAGGAATAGAATGGAGCGGTATATCCTAGTTACCCGCTTAGGAACGTGGATTACATCTAGTATAGTTTTCGTCTTTATAATACTTAAATATGGCTCTCCCAAGAATCATATGGAGTTTATAGGTAGTCGCACAGATGTACAACGGTCATCTCAAAATGAATTTGAGATTTATCTAGCAATGTTTACGGGACTTATTGTAACGTTGCACTTATTGATTATGAAAATGCCCCTAAGGATATACTATTCGTCCCCGCTTAAAAAGTATACTATGATAGTACCCTCCCATCTACCATTCGATAATAAACGATTAAGTTTCACGATAGGGCAGCTTCAGAAACTACCAATGACTGGAATATTACCATGGAGAGATGCCAGATATAGGATAAAGTATGAAAATGACGAAAAGAGTTTGATATTGATGGAAGATCATTTCAGGAAGCCTGCTGACTTATGGATTATGTTAGGAGTTCAAAGGGATCCTAATCATGAGCAAGAATAAAGTTAGTTTTAAATTGTACCATATTTGTTTTAAATAAAATAATTTATTATTAGATGCTTCATCATTCAATACATTGATTTAAGTTATTGCTAAGTTGAGTGAAATATAATCCATATACCTAGATAATTAACACTATATTAATAATGTAAAAATCTGCTATGCTTGCTCAAATGAAGTCACATAGAGAAACAGTAGAT
This sequence comes from Diabrotica virgifera virgifera, assembly GCF_917563875.1. Classification (NCBI taxonomy): domain Eukaryota; kingdom Metazoa; phylum Arthropoda; class Insecta; order Coleoptera; family Chrysomelidae; genus Diabrotica; species Diabrotica virgifera. Next base: position 182,384,841 of record NC_065451.1, read on the forward strand.
GATCAGATCAACCAATTTGTCATCAATTTTGTTAGTGTTACTGTATTTAAACTTTGCAATAATATAATAAATTTTCTTCTAATGGCTCCACAACCCTTTATGAGTCTTGGCCTGCTTAGCAATGTTCTTCCATTCGACCCTGTTGGATACTTTCCTTTGCCACTGCCACTGCCTGATGTTCATCTGTTTCGCATTTTATCAACAATTAACAAAACACACTGGTGCGCTTTCCACATTGAAACGGTTAAGATCTTTCTCTACATCAGTGGTTCCCAACCTTTTCTATCTGTCGACCCACCTTCTGATTTTTTTTATATTCGTGACCTGATGATACCCTTTTCTGTACTCCACTCGGCTACTGTAAGAGCTATGCCGCAACCCAACTGAAATCTGTCCGTGACCCACTGGTTGGGAAATGCTGCTCTAAATCGTCTATCCATGTTTTACAGGGCCTTCCTCTTATTCTATTTCCTTCAGGCTTCCATCTCTGGATAACTTTTACAGCTAGATTATCTAGCATCCTTTCTAAGTGACCAAGCCAGTTTAGTCTTTGTGACTTTACAAATCTAACAATATATGCGCTCTGCATCCAGCTCTTAGTTCATTTTAATTCTTCATGAACCAACGCTGCAATGGGTTGGTCCAAATATTTTTCTTAGTATTCTGTGCTCCAATATTATCAGTTGATTTTCAGCAGTGGTTGAGAGGGTCCATGTTTCACATCCATAGGTGACCACTGGTTTAATTATTGTTTTGTAAGTGCTAAGCTTAGACTTACAATTCAGTAACTTAAGGCTGATTTATCTTACAATGGGATGTGGACAGCACATGTTCCTGGGATCTCCCTGTTCCATTGTACAATAAACTATCCAATGCTTTTCATATAAGACAGCTTTGTCATCCATGTCCCCATCGTAAGATAAATAGGGCTTTATTTTTCATTAAGTTTTTGTATGCACTTATTACTGCCTACTGCTAAGAATCCATGCTTGTATTTCTTGAGAATGAGTTATGTCACATTTACTAAAATTTTTAGTTAAAATAACAATGTTTATTAAGCTTTTTGGAGGTACACAGATCACCTTCATTCATTAGGCAACTCAAAATTTTAGAAAATGTGATATACTTACCTCCTTTTTCCACTTAGGTGTTTATACAGGGTGATTCATTAAGAATGTCCAATCTCTGAGTTGTAGATTCTAGACTTCAAAATATTAAGATTTAACCCAAATCACTTAAGAGGAAACAGTAGCGATCAACAGGTAGCGAAAACGTGTTCCAAGATTGCGGCTGTAATTTTGAATATTTTTCGAGATATTTGGCACACGTATTCGTAATATAATAAAGAATGGCGGTACAGAGCCCAATTTGAAAAATATATTAATGTGTGGAAATTACTCTGTAATTAAATACAATATTAAAAAAAATGAGCCTGTACCGCTATTAAGAAGACAAAAGAATACACTTTCTTCAAATAAACTTTTTTTATCCGATGCCTAGATTTTGTGTCATTTTGGAACTACTAAATTTTTTTATTTCATTAGTATGTAGTTCCAAAATGACACAAAATCTAGGCATCGGAAAAAAAAGTTTATTTGAAGAAAGTGTATTTTTTTGTTCTTCTTAATGGCGGTACAGGCTCGTTTCTTTAATATTGTATTTAATTACAGAGTAATTTCCACATATTGATATATTTTTAAAATTGGGCTCTGTACCGCCATTCTTTATTATATTACGAATAAATGTGCCAAATATCTCAAAAAAATAATCAAAATTACAGCCGCAATCTTGGAACGCGTTTTTGCTACTGTTGATTGCTACCGTTTACTCTTAAACAAAATGTGGCTCGTTGAGTTACAGGGTGTTTTATTTAAAAAATTATTTAATAATTATTTTTACCCAGTACTTTAAAACTACTCGACATATCCTTGTCATACTTGGCAGAAAGTGTTACCATACACCCTACTAAATTATGATAAACAAATGTTTCTGGCTACTACCAGAGGCGTACGACAGGGGAAAGTGAATGGTTTGACCTTCCCAAATTCGCTGTGTCTAGGTACACGCTAACGTGTACGCAAATAAAAAAGTTAGGTACACGCGAATTAAACTTCATCAAGTCAGTGACGTCATTATTTAGCGTGCGCAGTGACTTTATATTTTGGTACACGCTATTTTGATATTTTTAGTGTTTGTTGTTTGTTTGATAGAAAATATTTTTATTAAGAGGAAACAGTAGCGATCACCCACATAACAATGATGTTCGCATTATGTTCTAAGCATATCCTACCAACATTCGTCGAAGTATATCCTTTTTAGTATATGCGTAGTACAAGCATAGCATGTACCATAAAAAACATTCTAAATTTCATGTTCTTTGCATGTGCCTCAAAGAATATTCTTGCACCGAATATACTGAGCACATTCGGGTACGTAGTATCTCGGAATGTTCGTAAAAGTTTATTCTTAGAATATACCTTAATCGAATATTCTTAGTATATGCGTAAGTATATGCAAAAGTATATACTTAACACATACCTACTTGTATATACTTTTAAAATATCTAAAAAATAATATACTGTATGTACGTACGTACCTATAGGAAGAAGAATAATGTGAGCCTATAGATTATCAACTTCGCGTTAAGAATAATTAATAAAATTTATGTATTTTAGTAGGTACTACTGAACTATCTAATTCATTTTTTTAAACCGTTTTAATTGTATGGTAAAAAGTTTAAAAATTAATTCTATTGTGAAGAAAAATGAGAAATTCTCGTTTCGTTTTCAGTTGAAATGAATATACCATTTTTATTTGAGTTTATACCATAAGTAAAATAATTTTCGGGAATCCGGAAACGGCCATTCATTGTCATTCTGACCCTTGCATTGCATTTTATACCTGCACAAGGGAAGGGGGTAGGTAACAAAAGAGCAAAATATGAAAATAGTTTCCAGTACAGTTATGCATTTATGTCTACGCTGTTATGTAGGACCAAGTATGTCTAGCTACAAGACTAAAACATTTTTAAGAACATAAAAAGCAGTTTGAAAATAATAAATTCATATTTCCTAAATACCTAGTAAGTAAAAGTATGTATAATGTATATAGATACCTATAAATTTTAGTAATTTACATACATATTATAATATATTTGGCTGTTATATAATTATATAAGCAGCATTTTTATTTTGATGTGCACATAATAACTAAATATATTACTTATATTTTATATATAGGCTACTTACCCATATAATATTTATTATACATAGGTACCTATATAACTAAAGTTTATATATTTTATACTTACTTTTTACGTAATATTGTAGAATGTAATAACAACATTCTCATATGCAATTAGAATATGTAAATATAATATATTAGTAGAACCAAAGAATACTAACACACCCTGTGGGTGTGTTAGTATTCTTTGGTAGAACCTATAGGATGAGATTGGGTGATGTTGAAAACATACTTCTGAGAAATACAGCACATCCTTGGAATATTCTTCCCATATACTAAAAATATGTGCGATAGTACATTCTAAGTATATAACTAGAAGGTATATAGCACTTCCTTGGAATATTCTTCCCATATACTAAAATATGTGCGATAGTACATTCTAATATAAATAGAAGCAGGTTTATAGCACCTCCTTAGAATCTTCTAAAAAGTATGTTCTTGGTATATACTGAAAAGAAGTGCGGTAGTACATTCTAAGTATATACATAGAACGTTTAAGTACTGTAATGTAGTATATACTCAGTATATGCTCTGCACATTCGCAATGGTAATTACGCATATTCTAAGTATATACTTTTTCTGAAAAGTATGTTCTATGAATCTACTAAGAACATGAAATTGTTATGTGGGCAACAGGTAGCAAAAACGCGTTCCAAGATTGCGGCTGTAATTTTGAATATTTTTTCGAGATATTTGGCACACGTATTCGCAATATAATAAAGAATGGCGGTACAGAGCCCAATTTTAAAAATATATTAATATGTGGAAATTACTCTGTAATTAAATACAATATTAAAAAAAAGAGCCTGTACCGCCATTAAGAAGAACAAAAAAATACACTTTCTTCAAATAAACTTTTTTATCCGATGCCTAGATTTTGTGTCATTCTGGAACTACTAAAATTTTTTATTTCATTAGTAGTTCCAAAATGACACAAAATCTAGGCATCGGATAAAAAAGTTTATCTGAAGAAAGTGTATTTTTTTGTTCTTCTTAATGGCGGTACAGGCTCGTTTTTTTAATATTGTATTTAATTACAGAGTAGTTTCCACATATTAATATATTTTTCAAATTGGGCTCTGTACCCCCATTCTTTATTATATTACGAATACGTGTGCCAAATATCTCGAAAAAATATTGAAAATTACAGCCGCAATCTTGGAACGCGTTTTCGCTACCTGTTGATTGCTACTGTTTCACCTTAAGGGAAGGGGAAGGGAACCAAAACTATTCAGATGTTTCAAACTTAATTATTGTAATAAAATAATATGTATATTAAAGTATATATATTTTATTCAGGTTAGCAAAATAAATATTAGTTAACATGATATATACAAAATACTGCTAAAATCATTTTTATACGTAAGTTAATTATACCAGTTTATATTGGTGTTTATTTTTGCTGTGGTGTTTATTTTTATTTATACAGGGAGTTGAACTTGTTACGATTTTTATAGAAAATTGGTTATAACTTTGTAAATACCCTGTATAACATAATAAACCTTTATATTTTTGTGATATGGAAGTTAAGAAGATTTCGAATATAAAATAAAATATAGAGGGTGTTCCATTTAAAAAACATAAGTTTGGTCTGCCACCATATTATCGAACGCCCTGTAACATTCTAACTAATTTTAGTAATTTTGTAATATGAAGCTCAAAGTTTGCTAAAATTTTTGTTACCAACTTTTATTGCTATCTATTACTATAGCGGATCTACTGAGCTTTATCACACTAATCAATCGCCCCGTATATTTTATCTTATTACTTCTGCTACCCTTAATCACGAATTTTTGTTTCTTATTTTTTTCATACTGTTTTAGAATGTTGTTAAACTCATTAAAAGAACTAAATAATTGTCCACACTCCATAGTTAATTGAAAAAAAAAACACTAAGCCAGTGATCTCTTATCTTTTTCATACTGTTTTAGAATGTTGTTAAACTCATTAAAAGAACTAAATAATTGTCCACGCTCCATAGTTAATTTAAAAAAACACTAAACAAGTAAAAAATAAGAAAGCTCTTTACAAATCAATATTAAAGTTTAAACATAACGCGATTAGACAAATTCTAACCACACTCTGACACTCGCGATACTTACAGATACTTAATAACGCGGCTCAAATTAGCGTGTACCAAAAAACCCAGTCATAGTACACGCTAAATAATGACGTCACTGAGTTGATGACGTTTAAGCGTGTACCTAACTTTTTTATTTGCGTACACGTTAGCGTGTACCTAGACACAGCGTCCCAAATTCTACGCCACTGACGGAACTGCTATTTTAGCACAATATTTTGATTCTGCAATACTTTCTATTTAAATAATATACTCTTTATTCGTAACGATAAAGTCATTAGTTTTCTAGATATTTGAAGTTGAAAATGAAACGACACAGCTTATTTTGATTAATGTATTGTGCTCTTTCATTTTTAACTTCAAACTACTCGAAAACTAATGATTTTATCATTATGAATGAACAGTATATTATTTAATATAGAAAGTATTGGAGAATCGAAATATTGTCCTAAAATAGCAATTCCGCCAGTGGCGTAGAATTTGTGAAGGGTAAAATAACGAATATATCCTCTCATAGAAAGGTACTACCCTGTAACGTTTTAGCATAGGATTTTGCTTTTGAGTAAGTGCCATGGAGGTGCATAGACCTGACAACGACTACGATAGCTTACGCGATCTCGCCACCGCCCGCACTGCGGCCACAACATCCCTCGTCAACAAGCCTGCTTATAAACGTGACCATCTGTTCCATATAAAAGCTTCTTCTAGGAGCTATATATTCTTTCGGTAAACGGTAAACCATTCACTGCCCCCTATCGTACGCCTCTGGTAGGAATCAGAAACGTTTATTTAACATAATTTAGTAGGGTGTACACTATACCTACACTTTCTGCCAAGTATGATAAGGATATGTCAAATAATTTTAAAGTACTGGATATAAATATTTAATATTTTAATCCAAATCTCTTAAATAAAATGTGAGTCATTACTGAGTTACAGCCTAATTTAAAAATTATTTTGTACCCATTACTTTAAAAGTATTTCAAATATCCTTATAATACTTGCCAAAAAGTGTAGGTACTGTTCACACTACTAAATTATATTAAATAAAGGTTATTTCTATCTACTACCAGAGGCGTACGATAGGCGATAGTGAATAGTTTACCCTTCACAAATTCTACGCGACTGGCGGAATTTCTATTTTAGGACAATATTTTGATTCTTCAATACTTTCTATGTAAATAATACACTCCTCATTTATAATGATAAAATCATTAGTTTTCGAGTAATTTGAAGTTAAAAATAAAAGAGCACAATACATAATTAATCAAAATAAGCTGTGTCGTTTCGTTTTCAACTTCAAATATCTCGAAAAATAATAATTTTATCGTTACGAATAAAGAGTATATTAAAAATGAATAACCATTTTCAATTTCGTTGCAAAACGAAAACACAGCCGAACCATATTCTAGTCCAATCAGAGAGTGCTGCAAGCACCCCTACCGGTTTCGAAACTTATTAGTCTCTCATCAGGAGGCACATATGCTGCTCTCCCTGATCCAACCAAAACAAACCCCAGCGTGCAGTCCCGGATTGCAACGAACGAAATGGCATAGATGCCTTAGCGGCAACTGCTCAACCATTCTCGTTGGAACTTTACCGCGCTGAGCAGATGGGACGTGAATTGTAAATTGTAGAATTCCCTCATCTTCCTTAGTCTCAGCATCCGTATGGCTTGCAAATTGTAGAAGCCTCGGAGGTGTAACCAGAGAAGGTTCCCATTGTTTTCATTCTGGTGGGATGTAGGAATAGCATTATGTTGTTTTATGTGCCATTAGAATGAAAACTTAGTCTTTTTTATTTACATAATATAAAGTATGTATTAGGGAATCGAAATATTGTGCTAAAATAGCAATTCCGTCAGTGGCGTAGAATTTGGGAAGGGTAAACAATTCACTGTCCCCTGTCGTACGCCTCTGGTAGTAGTCAGAAACATTTGTTTATCGTAGTTTATAGTCCTGTCGCCAGGGGGTACAACGGCCTCCTTAATTCAGATGGACTTACCCAAGTTTTTTTTATGTATTTTGACCCGTAGAACACGATTTTTTTGGGTAACAGTTGATCCGGATGTCGATAAGATTGTTATAAACAAAGAACTTGAGGAATTACATAACAGCTATTTCTCGCAAAACAAAACATTTTTTTGTATTTTTTGGGTCATTATAAGCAAAAAATGTTCTTACAAATTTTTTCGTAGGATGCATAGTTTTCGAGATAAACGCGGTTGAACTTTCATAAAATTGCAATTTTTGAACCCGAATAACTTTTGATTAAAAAATAAAATAGCAATTTTGCTTACCGCATTTGAAAGTTCAAGTCAAATTATATCGGTTTTGATTAGTTGTATTGTTAAAAATTTATTCTTTTATTGTTAAACAAAGCTATAAACACATAGTGCTTGAGTGACGTTTTCAATGATCTCCCATTTAAAAATCGAATGAATATGTAGAGTAGGTACAAGTGCAAGCGAGGCTATTTCTACGTAGAATGCATTAAAACGCATGTATTAGGCACGGGAAACACTATGTGTTTATAGCTTTGTTTAATAATAAAAAAATAAATTTTTAGCAATGCAAATAATCAAAACCGATAAAATTTGACTTGAACTTTCAAATGCGGTAAGCAGAATTGCTATTTTATTTTTGAATCAAAAGTTATTCGGGTTAAAAAATTGCAATTTTTCGATTTTTTGAAAGTTCAACCGCGTTTATTTCGAAAACTATGCATCCTACGAAAAAACTTGTAAGAACATTTTTTGCTTAGAATGATCCAAAAAATACAAAAAAATGTTTTGATTTGCGAGAAATCGCTGTTATGTAATTCCTCAAGTTATTTGTTTATAACAATCTTATCGACATCCGGATCAACTGTTACCCAAAAAATTTGTGTTCTACGGGTCAAAACACATAAAAAAACTTGGGTAAGTCCATCTGAATAAAGAGGCCGTTGTACCCCCTGGCTATTAGTAGTGTGTACGGTAACTACACTTTCTTCAAAGTATGACAGGGATATGTTTTAAAGTACTGGGTAAAAGTGATTATTAAATTTTTAAATGAAACACCCGGTAACTCAGTAACGAGCCAGATTTTGTTTAAGAGCCCCCGCAAACTGCAGACCCCGATAGTTTGGTCGGCGTCTTAATCAGTACAGTATGCAGATGCGCACATTACACCGATTCAGTCTCGGCCGACAAAAAAGTTTGATGGGCTTCGCGATTGCATTCAAACTAAAAAGTCGGCCGACTGTTTAATCAGTATTGACTAAGTACGACGTGCGTACACACGACGATTGTTTTATCGGCCGATAGTTCAGTTTGGAGACTTCTCGAACAATTTTCGGATTCGTATTGTAAATGACGGTTTGAATTTTAGAATACAGTCATGTTTAAGACAAGTAAGGAAGGTAGCCTTTTGTTATCCTTTCAGAGAAGTAGAGAACTACAGTAATGTAAACAAAAATGCAAATATCCTAATATGTATCCCGGTGTACCGTCAAAAGGACGCGCGACAAAAGGACGCGGACAAAAGGACGCGTGACAAAAAGACGCCTAGGAAATAAGGACGCGTACCAAAAATGGACCTGTGGTCAAATACCTCTCTCACTCTAATACCCGAAAGTTAAGTTAGGACCGAAGGGTTAGGTCTTCCTCCTTTCCCTGACCGCTGCGCGCAATTGCAGTCTGCCCGATGTATTATACCCTCGTTATTGTTGTATATCGAGTAAACGACCGAGTCAAGCTTTACTATAACCTTCTTGGAAGAAAGTAAATCCTAATTATTGCTGTAATATAATAAGCAACTGGGAGATTTCGGTAGAATTTAAGTTTTTCTATTACATAAGTACATAAATATCCATGCTACATTTACATTTTTGATACCCGTCCTTTTGTCGCGCGTCCTTATTTCATAGGCGTCTTTTTGTCGCGCGTCCTTTTTTCCGCGTCCTTTTGACGTAGATTCATGTATCCCATTGTTGTAAGTCACGTATGTTAACAATACAAATATAAATAACAAAGAGAATAACAGGCAATGGATAAGACAATAGCCTTTCTTTAGAAAATGTATTAGCATCTTTTGCTTTGACAATATAATTTGGTATGCTCATTTGGCTGGATATGCTCATCCGATAAATAGTCCGTTCTTTAACGGTAAAATATTGCAAAACCTCTAAATTTTAAAGAACCGATTGGATTGACATGAAATTTGGCATACACATAGCTAACAAGTCAAAGAAAAAAAGTGATATTGTGCCGATATGTGCTTTTGCCCTGGGGGTGGTTTTCACCTCCCCTTGGGGGTGAAAAAATATTCGTCCAAAGAAAGTCAGGAAATGGATAAACTGGCTAATTTTAAGTAACTTTTGTTCTATACAGTTTTTTCACTAAGTCAATACTTTTCGAGTTATTTGGTAGTGAATATGTTCATTTTTTCAACAAAATAACCACGCTTTTAGACGGTTTTTCGCAAATAACTCAAATAGTAAGTATTTTGTCGAAAAACCATTCTTAGCAAAAATATAGCTTATAAAAAATTAAAAAAAAAGGTGTATTATTCACGTCTCTACACCTAGTAGAAGCAGAGTTATAAGCTAATGAAAAATAGGTTCATATTCGTCAAATTCCAAATGGAATACTTTAACGTGAAATTAACAAAAATGAAGCACATTTCGGGGAAATCTCATTACAACTTGTTTAAAGTGTTTAAAAAAAGCTTCATTTTTGTTTTATAAAAAAAATTTCTAGCATCAAAATTAAACAAGTTACGCTCAAAATAAAGTTAGTCCCTTTTGGGTTTGGTAAAAAAATCGAGAAAATCAGCGTCTAATTAGTATCTTAAATGAACTTAATCGTTACGACTGCACAAGTTTCTTGACTCGTGTATATATTCTTTATATGATCTGTAAGTTTCATCGGTTCAAAGTCCTTATTATTGAAAGGGCTGTATAGTTAAAATGGGTTGAACGCGTCACTGATCACGAATGTATGCAAATTTAGAAACACCAAATCTTAATCAATTGTTGTCTAACAGAAAAACAAAAATATACATGATATTCAGAAAAGCAAATCTGACTTTTTTTGTTTTTCGAGATTTTTGGTATCTCTAACAATTTTTAAGTTATTTTGAAAAAAGCATATTTTTCAAAATTTAAATTTTTAAAAATTTTACTTTGAAACCAATTTTTTTCAAAAATAAGCACTTTGAATCGATGAAACTTACAGATCATATAAACACAACATAAATAAAATAATTTGTGGAGCGGTAACGATTAATTTCATTTAAGTTGCTAATTATTGGGTGGTCTTCCCGATTTTTTTTTGCAAAAACAAAAGGGACCAACATTATTTTGAGCGTAACTTGCTTAAATTTAATGCTAGAAACTTTTTGTAAAAATAGAAGTAAAGATTTCTTTAAACACTTTAAAAAAGTTAAAATGGGTTTTCCCCAAAAGGTGCTTAATTTTTTGGATATTTCACGTCGAAATATTCTATTTGAAATTTGGTGAATATGAATCTATTTTTCATTGGCTATAACTCTGGTTCTACGAGATCCAGAGACCTAACGCGTACACCATTTTTTTTTTACTTTTTTATAGGCTATATTTTTGCTAAGAACGTTTTTTTCGACAGAATACTTACTTTTTGAGTTATTTGCGAAAAAACGGCCAAAAATGTGGTTATTTTGTTGAAAAATAAACATATTCACTCGCAAATAACTCGACAAGTGTTGACTTGGCGAAAAAGCTCTATAGAACAAAAGTTACTTAAAATTAGTCAGTTTACCCATTTCCGGACTTATTATGGATATATATTTTTTCACCCCCAAGAGGGGGTGAAACTCACCCTCAGGGCAAAAGCACACATCGGCACCATATCACTTTTTTCTTTGACATGTTAGCTATGCGTATGCCAAATTTCATGTCAATCCAAGCGGTTCTTTAAAATTTAGAGCAAAAACCGTGAAAGAATGGACTAAAAAGGCGAAAAACTCTTTTGGGTAATCAAGTAATTTAGTATGCAATGTGTAAAATGTTCCACTCAATAATTTATCACTGATAATTGGATGCACCCAATACTCTCGGAATATTTTCTTGGTTTTCCTCCTCCGTTGTACGAGAGCAATAATAACATTTCTGGACAATTTTTTCATTATGCAACCACTCACATCAACAGTCAAATACGAACTTTAGTAAATCGTTCGAGAATAGTTGGTCGACAGTTGTTGCTAGTCTGCGCCCCCTTCATCAACCCGACTGTTTAGTTGGCTCGGCATGCGTTAAATCTTAATATTTTGAGGTCTGGTATCCACAACTCAGAGATTGGACATTCTTAACGAATCACCCTGTATATGACCTACGTGGGTTTAAGATTTGGAAAGGGGATTAATAAAAATTCAAAAACTGTAAATAAATATTTATTATGTTTCCTACAGAAACTAAATTTGTTCATTCATTTGTTTGATAAATACATATATTTAGTCATCTCAAAAATAACAAGAACACACATAATCGTTTCAGTTCCGCTATATAGATAACATTTAAACAATATAAAAATATAAATGCGGTATACACCAGTACAGTAATACAAAACATTCGAAGGAACTGAAATACAAAGTAGTGTTAGCAATGTACATATAACACAGTCGACATTTTACTAAATGGAGAAATTACTGGGAATTATGTTGTTTAATAAAAAAGTCTTGATTCTATATTACAATGGTCGTTTGTAAAAATGGTTTCTTATGCTGCTCTGAGAAGTGCGACGTGCTGGGAAAATCTGGCAACACTGCCTTACACATCAACTCTCCCTCTCTCTGACCACACCAGTTTTGCTGCGCTGCTTTGCTCAGTGTCGGCCTATCAGGCTTCGAAGATAGAGGTCCTGGTCAATGTTGCCTCCTTTTTACGTGCTATCTTCGGGACGAAGGTTGGCAATCATCATTGCTATTAAAACTTTTGACACTACAGCCCGAAAGAGTTCAGTTGAGCTGCATCCAAACCATTCTCTGAGATTTCTCAGCCAGGACATTTTTTTTCTACCTATGCTGCGCCTTCCTTGAATATTTCCCTGCATTATTAATTTTAGCATTTTAGGAGTTCATTTCTGTCACCACGTGTTATAATATGACCCAAGTATTACAGTTTTCTCATTTTGATGGAATCCAGTATCTCCCTACTCGCTGTTATCGCCAATGTGAAATTGGCTGTGATATGACTTTTAAATGCAAAATGGATTTCACCTATTATTGACATTCATTGTCAGTTAATCGAAGTTTATGGGCAAAAGTGCATATTTATCTGTTCAACATGTTCGCAAATGGTGTAAAGAATTCAGTGAAGGCCGAACGGAAATTCACTATGAATCTGAAGGCCTTCCGCTCCGATCTTCACTAAATTCTTCTTCTTCTTTTTGTGTAGACATGACTCTGTTTTTCAATATGCCTCCAGTAAGTTGTCATTCCATATTTTTCATGGCCATCCCACTGATCGTCTTCCTATTGGGGAATCGTCTCTCGCCAGACTTACTACTCTATTTGTTGTCATTCGGCTTATGTGGTCGTTCCATTCTACTCTTCCGTTTTTCACTCAGTTATTAATGTTGTCCACCTTGCATCTCCGTCGTATATCTGCACTTCTAGCTCTGTCCCATGGTATCTTACCATCGATTTTCTAAGTGTTTTCATATCTGCTGTTTCTGGCATTCTTTTTGTCCTTTCTGTATCAGGTCGTGTTTCTGCTGCGTATGTCATTATTCGCTGTGAGCCCATAAATAGAGGGGATTTGACAGTTTTCGCCAGCGCTGTTAGTGGCAGTTTTGTGTATTGAATTTGAACAATTTTATTAGAAAAGTACAAGTTTCAAACCGCGATAGAGCGCTACCAACGAAACCCACGGCCAATAAAAACAGAGGTAACCTCTAAATTTCACATAAACTTCTTCTGGTCTTCTTTTTCTCAATGGCCTCTTGCGTAAGCAGTCATCCAGTCGCACGAATTTATATATTAAATATTAAAATTATCTTCTTCTTCTTTAAGTACCGTGCCCAAATTTTTAGGCGTGGGTAGCTTCCATAACAATTTGCCGATATCGTTCTCGATCTTGTGCGGCATGTAACAATTGATCTGCTGATACGCCAGTCCATTGACGAAGGTTTCGGAGCCGTGAATATTTCTTTCGACCAGTTCCTCTTTTTCCGTCGATCTTTCCATTGAGTATTAACTGCAGCATTCTGTATCTGCTACCTCTCATTATATGCCCCAGATATTCAAGTTTTCTCTTTTTTATCATCTTCATTAAGTCACCTTCGCCTTGACCTACTCTGTTTAAGACTTCTCTGTTGAAATGCGTTGAACCCAAGATATTCTGAGCATTCTACGATACGACCACATCTCAAAGGCTTCTAATTTGTGCATCATGTTAACCTTCATGATCCAGGTTTCACATCCATATAGTAATAAGGATACACATAACATTTTAGGAACTTGATTCTTTAAGTTCAGCTGAGAGTTGCTCAGAATAGATCTAAGTTTCATAAATGCTCCTCTTGCAATTTCTATACGAGTTTTATTTTCTTCATCCGGATTTAGTGTCTCGTTTATCCAACATCCTAGGTATTTAAAATGGTTAACTTTTGTTATTGATTCATCACTGACAATTAGTTGCATAGGGCCGACGTCTTGTTTACTAACCACAAGTAACTTTGTCTTTGTTGCATTTATGTTAAGTCCGTTATTGGAGCATTCTCTAGTGACTCGATCAATAAGGAATTGAAGATCTTCGATATTTTCAGCCATGATCGCGGTGTCGTCTGCATATCTGATGTTGTTAATAGTTTCTCCCCCGATTCGAACTCCACATTGTCCTTCCAAGGCTTCATTAAAAATTATTTCTGAGTATACGTTAGACAAAGTTGGGGATAACACACAACCCTGTCTGACACCTCTTTGAATGCAAATTTTGTCTGTTTCTTTGCCGTCTACCAGAATAGAAGCTTCTTGATTCCAATATAGATGTTGTAAAAGTCTCAGATCTTTATCATCTATTCCAATCATTTCTAGATATTCAAACAACCTATCATGTTGAACTCTATCAAACGCCTTCTCAAAATCTATAAAGCAGACGTAAATTGGTTTCTGTACTTCCCATGATCGTTGAAGTAATGTTAACATTGAGAACAAAGCTTCCCTTGTTCCCAATCCTTCTCTGAAACCGAATTGTTTGTTTCCCATTGTCTCTTCACATTTCCGCTTGATTCTATTAAGAATTATCTTAAGAAGTAGCTTGAGAGAGTGGCTCATGAGACTAATTAGTCTAAAGTCTTTACATGATGATGTATTAGGTTTTTTTGGGAGTGGAATAAATGTAGACTCTAACCATATCTGTGGCATCATTCCAGTCTCGTATATATGGTTATAAATGTTTGTTAGTTGTGAGACATTGTCGTCATCCAGAAGTTTGAGCCAGTCTGATGGTATTTGGTCAGGGCCTGGAGATTTCCCATTTTTGCTCTGTTTGGCTTTCTCTACTTCCGCTTTTAAAATACTAGGACCAGTATTCGTATACTTTGTGGTGTTAAGTGGTGGCCTCGTATCCAGGAAGAGCTCTTTTATATAGTTAGTCCATTCTTCCTTTTTTTCATCCAAGTCGAGAATTATGTTACCTTTGGAGTTTCTCATAAAGTGAGGAGTTCTTTTTCTCTGAGTGTAGGTAATTTCTTTAAGCTTTTTATGTATATTAAATTCGTCATGTTTTCTTTGTAGTTCTCCCATTTCACGACATCTTTGTTCCATCCAGTCCTCTTTTGCTCGTATCTTATTTGTCGATATATCTCTCTATACCGAACCTCGTCTTTGTTTTTCTAATTTCTTCTTTGTTGAATAAGGTCTAGTATTTTATGGGTCATCCAATCCTTTTTCTTTATTGGGTCTTTTCTGGTTTCAAAACTTCGTTTGCTATGGTGACCATGGCGGAATTCATGATATCTAGATTTTGACCGATATTTTCTTGTTCAGATCTTTCTGTTTTTAATCTCACGATTTATCTTATTTCCGAACTAATCTGCTATTACGGCATTTCTTAGGAGTCGAGTATTAGGTTTCTTCTGCGTTGTGGGGGCTTTTATTCTTTTTAGTTTTAGTTTGAATCCAGCACAGAGCAGATTATGGTTAGTTGCTGCGTCTGCACTTGGGTATGTTTTTGCAGATGTAATACTGTTTCTAAACCTTCTATTAATAATAATGTAGTCAATTTGATTTCTGACTATCTTTCCCTCTTGATCAGCTGAAGTTCATTAAAATTATAATGAATAAAATAAAAAACATAATTACTTTTACTATTAGTTCTGTGTATTCGTTCAGTAATCAGGTTACAATAATATTTCAGTTCATAATTTATGTTTTTCTAGTAGTCCAGAAAGCCACTGCGCATCCGCTAGGAAAAATATTCTAATTCAGATTATTTGCACAATATTACTCAAAAAGGACTCCTTTTAACAAATTTGCATGTTGCCAGGACCAAAAAGTGGTCAAGAATTTTTTAAACGTTTATTTTTTGTTATTTTCCTAAAATTATTTTTTTTTTGCACGGAAAAAGTTTTTTTAGGTTTTTTTGGATCATTCCAAAGAGAAAAGGTCTTTAGTGACTTTTCTCTAAAAATGATAGTTTTTGACATATAAGCGATTAAAAATTGAAAAATTGCGAAATCGGCCATTTTTAACCCTCAAAAACTATGTGAAAAGCTGAAAATTTGAATGTTGCCAAGGTAGGTAGATATTCTTTAAACATCTATTGATGAAATCCCGAAGAGTTTTTTGCAATACAATATTTAAAACTCATTTGTTTTTTAATTGCTAATCAAGCGTGCACGACACTATTTTCCACCGACAGTATGGTGCAAATGAAAGGAATAAATTCGTTATTTCGTAAACCGGCGACTTTAAGGAAAAATCCCGAAACAGGTCGATTTTATTTTTAAGTTATGATATTGTGGCATATATGATATACTAGTGACGTCATCCATCTGGACGTGATAACGTAATCGATGATTTTTTTAAATGAGAATAGGGGTCGTGTGCTAGCTCATTTGAAAGGTTCTTCAATTCTCTATTCAGTAATATAAACATTTACATAATTATTTATACAGGGTGTCCAAAAATTTTTTATTAAATTAAATTATTTGACAAAAAAAGAAGTAGAAGGACACCCTGTATAAAAAATTATGTAAATGTTTACATTACTTGATGAAGAATTGAAGAACCTTTCAAACGAGCTACCACACGACCCCTATTCTCATTTAAAAAAATCATCGATTACGTCATCACGCCCAGACGGATGACGTCACTAGTATACCATATATGCCACAATATCATAACTTAAAAATAAAAATCGACCGGTTTCGGGATTTTTCCTTAAAGTCGCCGATTTTCGAAATAACGAATTTATTCCTTTCATTTGCACCATACTGTCGGTGGAAAATAGTGTCGCGCACGCTTGATTCGCAATTAAAAAACAAAGGAGTTTTGAATATTGTATTGCAAAAAACTCTTCGGGATTTCATCAATCGATGTTTAAAGAATATCTACCTACCTTGGCAACATTCAAATTTTCAGTTTTTCACATAGTCTTTGAGGGTTAAAAATGGCCGATTTCGCAATTTTTCAATTTTTAATCGCTTATATGTCAAAAACTATCATTTTTAGAAAAAAGTCACTAAAGACCTTTTCTGTTTGGAATGATCCAAAAAACCTAAAAAAACTTTTTTCCATGCAATAAAAATAATTTTAGGAAAAAAACAAAAAAAAAACGTTTAAAAAATTTTTGACCACCTTTTGGTCCTGGCAACATGGAAATTTGTTAAAAGGAGTCCTTTTTGAGTAAGATTGTACAAATAATCCGAATTAGAATATTTTTCCTAGCGGATGCGCAGTGGCTTTCTGGACTATAGATAAATATCTATTTTTCTCGTTTTGTATATTTCACATACACCAATTTTATCAGAAAAGTACAAGTTTCAAACCGCGAGAGAGCGCTGCTGTCGAAACTCACAGCCAATTGGTCTGATGACTGTTGTGTAAATTCTGCCTCTCACTTCTTTTCCGATATTTTTATTTCTCCATATTGTTTAATTCAGGCAACATGCAGCTCTGTTTCCTTTATTCACCTGATCGTCCACATCTGTTTCGAGCTTTCCATAGCTAGATAGTGGGATGAATAGATATTTAAACTCCATGACTTGTTCTATTATCAGACCCTCCAGCTCTAATTTACACCTTACTAGAATTGCTGTTATAACCACGAATTTAATCTTTTTTTGAGAAATTAACATGATAAATTTTCCAGCGGTTATATTAAATTGATGCAGCATACTTTGTAAATTATCTTCACTTTGAGAGATTAATCAATTTTTCTCCTATTTGGTATCCTTTTTTTTTGTTCTTACTTTTTTTATTATTTCATCCATAATCAGGTTGAACAATAGAGGACTCAGGGAGTCTCCCTGTCTTATCCCATTGCCAACTTCAATTGGGTCAGTTAGTTCTTCATCTACTTTTACTTTTATTGTGTTGTTCTGGTAGATATTTTCGATCGTTTTAATTATTCCTAGACGTACCTCTCTTGGGTAGGTACAATAAATGGATAACGTTCTTTGGACTTTATTCACTAAATTCTCTACACTCTACACCACTTGCGAATATATTGAACAAACATGACGATTAATGTCAATAGGTGATATCCATTTTGCATTTAAAAAAATGTATCACAGCGTGAATTTCACATTAGCGATGACAGCGAATGGGATCTCCATCTTCTTCTTCAAGGCTGCTAGACCGACACTGAGCAATGCAGCGAGGCGAAAGTGGTGGGGTAAGAAAGAGGGAGAGTTTATGTGTAAGGCAGTGTTTCCAGATGTCCCCACAGTACGTCGCACTCTTTCTCAGCGGCATAGTGAACCTTTTTTTACGAATCACCCTCGTATTAATAAAAAGTTATTAAAAAGGATAGTTCATATTTGTTTAATTCCACGCGACAATTAGGAACTCGCCGCTTTTGATAATTGATTCAAACGCTAATCGATGATTTTATATAAACATATTACAAAATACCTTTTTTAACTTTTTATGAGAATGTAGTATCGGTAATGGATTTTGACAAGACCTATGACCTTGAAAATTTCTTATAAACTTGTGTACTAAATCGGCATGGCTCATAGCTCTTGCCAAAATCCAACAGCTCTACCTAAACAATAGTTTTCACTGTTTTACTTCATGCAGATATTGGTTAACTGAATGTTTTGTGCTACTTTTACATATTTACTCTTTTACTACTAGTTACAGAAATATAATTTCAATTCGATACTAGAGAAAAATACACTCACCAGCACAAAATTCCGCCACTAAAAATGTTTGATTAAGTTTGACAATTTATAACTTTATTATTTATATTGCGATTTTTAAGATTCTTATATCAATTTGTAGGTACATGTATTGATATCGTTTGTTATTATTCCGGTAACAAAAATTTGTTGCTTAGATGACATTATACGGGGGTCAATGGAAGCGTTGTATTTTCTCTTAGCTTCAAAAAATGCTGTGGAAAATTTGAAGGGCTGATTTTGTTTCATATTCCTTTCGTATTAGCTCGGAGGCATCCCAAGATTTTGTTTTTTGAATTATTTCAATATCTCTTTTGTTGTAAAAGCTCGAAATAGAAACACTGATTTGAAGGTTTATTTAATTAAAATTATCAAATACACTAAATTTAACAACACAAACCAAAATTAAGAACAAAACAATTTGATAGCGGATATGTCCACCTCTCGCAGCTACGACTGTTCGCAATCTGTTTGACATCGAATAAATAAGATGTGTCATTCTTGACTAGGGAATAGCCCAATATTCCTCTACCAGGGCCATGTACCAAATTATCTGGAGGCCTAGGATGATGGCAAATAGCTATTTTCAATGCATTCCAAAAATGCTTGATAGGATTGAGATTTGGGCTGTATGACCCAGATAGGATGTAAACTTGTGGCAACTTTAATTCTTCTTTGATTTTACATTGCTGCGTCAAATATGAGGAGGCAAGTTTGTGACAAGTTTGCTGCAATATTGTTATGACAAAGATGATGATTCAAGTTTGTAGCAACTTTGCTGCAAGCTTGCCGCTTCTTACGTTCGGTTCGGCTTGATTTTCGTTCGGTGCCCTGACTGATGTCACGCCAACGACAGTGTTGCCAAACTTCCATTTTTTCGAGTATTTTCAACATAAAAGGGAAAAAGTTAACTCAAAAAGGAATTTTGCTCCAGTCCAAATTGTAATATATTTAAAAAAAAATAAAAATATTTGAAAATAATTCAACATTTCTCAGATTTTGTAAATAGGAGGGAATTTTTTCATAAAAGTGAGAATTTTTAAGGTAAGTTGAGAGAAAAAGCTTACTCGACGGCTGCCAACACGGGAAAATACCTTGCTATGCCGCTATGGCTACGCTGTGATAATTTGTGGTTATGTTCTATGTTGTTATATTTTTCTTCGAGTCTTTTACAAAACTTAAATTTACCGTATAATTCTCCGAGACTATTACCTAAGCTGAAGCTTATTTTCTTCAGTTTTTCATAGACCAACCTGCTTATGGTGATTACATATTAGTATTCTTTTTGATTTGGTGGCATTCAGGACATTAAGGTAAGTTTTTTTAGCTTCTAGCTGTATTCACATAGTACTATCTAAAATAAATTATATTACATAGCGGATATGTCCACCTCTCGCAGCCACGACTGTTCGCAATCTGTTTGACATCGAATAAATAAGATGTGTCATTCTTGACTAGGGAATAGCCCAATATTCCTCTACCAGGGCCATGTACCAAATTATCTGGAGGCCTAGGATGATGGCAAATAGCTATTTTCAATGCATTCCAAAAATGCTTGATAGGATTGAGATTTGGGCTGTATGACCCAGATAGGATGTAAACTTGTGGCAACTTTAATTCTTCTTTGATTTTACATTGCTGCGTCAAATATGAGGAGGCAAGTTTGTGACAAGTTTGCTGCAATATTGTTATGACAAAGATGATGATTCAAGTTTGTAGCAACTTTGCTGCAAGCTTGCCGCTTCTTACGTTCGGTTCGGCTTGATTTTCGTTTGGTGCCCTGACTGATGTCACGCCAACGACAGTGTTGCCACCCGGAGGGAAATTTCCATTTTTTCGAGTATTTTCAACATAAAAGGGAAAAAGTTAACTCAAAAGGAAATTTTGCTCCAGTCCAAATTGTAATATATTTAAAAAAAAAATAAAATATTTGAAAATAATTCAACATTTCTCAGATTTTGTAAATAGGAGGGAATTTTTTCATAAAAGTGAGAATTTTTAAGGTAATTTGAGAGAAAAAGCTTACTCGACGGCTGCCAACACGGAAATACCTTGCTATGCCGCTATGGCTACGCTGTGATAATTTGTGGTTATGTTCCATGTTGTTATATTTTTCTTCGAGTCTTTTACAAAACTTAAATTTACCGTATAATTCTCCGAGACTATTACCTAAGCTGAAGCTTATTTTCTTCAGTTTTTCATAGACCAACCTGCTTATGGTGATTACATATTAGTATGCTTTTTGATTTGGTGGCATTCAGGACATTAAGGTAAGTTTTTTTAGCTTCTAGCTGTATTCACATAGTACTATCTAAAATAAATTATATAGGTATTATAATAAAATTATTTATAAAAAAAAAATTAGGTTTTATTGTAAAATTGTTACTTTAACATCTTTTTACCTCTTTTAATAGCATAGATTAATTCTGTTCACACAGGCAGAGTTTATATCAATTTTCTTTGTTTCAGAGCTGATGGACAAAACCGAGCATCGAAATCTGAAACTAGGGGTTTAATGTAGGTTCCAATGAATGATTTTAGACAATAGATTGTATTTTTAGATTTTATTTGAGTGATTAATAATTATATAAAATAGTAGTGTATTTTTTATTCACGTTGTTTTATTCAAATTGTGGCTACTATGTCGAAACAAACCTTAAGCAAGTGTGTATGAAGTTTGAAAGAACAAACTTCATACAACAAAACAAAACAATCCTTCAGCAAGTTTGTTATATCAAGTTTGTATTAAGTTTGAAAAAACAAACTTCATGCAAGTTTGTCACACTGTAACCAGAAAGTTTGATTTAAACTTGCTGCAATGTTGCGGAGTTGCCATGGCAAACTTACAGCAAGCTTTCAAGTTTGATGTATCAAACTTATTGCAAGTTTGAAACAAGTTTATATTGTTATCTGGGGAGGGTCATTGTAATCTTATCAATCCAACCTCTATTTAAGATATTTATGTTTATGAGTCAATCAGTGTTTTTATTTACAGAAAATTGCGCAGCTCTTACAAGAAAAGAGTATTTGAATAATTCCAAAAACAAAATCTTAGTGATGTCTTCGTGATAATACAAAAGGACTATGAAACAAAATCTGCTCTTCAATTTTTCTACAGTTTTTTCTAAAGTTAATAGAAAATACAATGCTTCCATTCAGCCCCGTATGCAAACTGATGCAAGAATCTTGAAAATCGAAGTACAAATATAAAGTTATAAGTTGTCAAACAATCAAAAATTTTTAGTGGCGGAATTTTGTGCCGGTGAGTGTATATATTTAAATAATTAGAAAAATATACAAGATATATTTAGTCTTTTTAACTTTATAATTATTATTTAGCACGCCAAGGAACAGATTTTTGTTTGACAAAAATATGAAACTCTTCTAACAAAGATGTCTAATTGACAAATATTGAAAATTTAATACTATACTTCTAACGTAAATTTATAGAAGCCGTAGAGTGGCTCGTTAACGAAGGCCTAAAGATTCTATACATAACAATTACAAAACTATTGCTATTTTAGTCGCTTACCACCAGATGATCTCTAGGGTGGTACTACCATAGACATACATAATAAGAATAGACTAGGTAAGGTATGGACCGCTCTGTGAATAGAGGTGTAACACAAATATCAAGGACGTCATTGGTCAATATTCACTTTGAGTGGTCTAGCGATCTTTGTCCGTCACATGCGCGGAATCGCTTGGTAAAAAGAGATAGACATACCTCCGATCGACTGCCCGCGCGTTACGCTATTGTGCTCAGTATACCTTGTCTATTCTTATTATGTCTATGGGTACTACTAGATAATTTTTTACTAAAATCTATATTTCGTATTAAAAGCAATCGATCACTATTAGATCTGTTACTATAAGGCTATGTAGTATCACACTTTAATTAGGTTTAGGTTTAAAGGATTAGATTTTTTCAATATTAAAACTGTTAAATTATTTTAAATCGTATAACAGTATTTCTCATCAGAGCGGAACGCATCATACTGAGATCGAGCTACAAAAAACACGACAGAAAGATCAGTGGGAATTACAGATGAATTAGCATCACCTGCTTAAGAATGAGATTATGCGGCAAATAATGTATATATAATATTCAGGGTGTTTTATTGGGAAACGGAAATACTTGAATGGTGAATAGAGGTCACTGAGGCGGTTTTAGATATACTACATTTATTGCTTCACCGATTTTTATACCCTAGTTACAAGGTGTTTTATCGATTTTGTGACTGAGAACTCAATAAAAATTTCGATATAATTTCTAAATTATTAATATTAAATGCCAATATGATGTATGAGTATGAGGATCAGAATCAGAGTATGAGGAAATATAGAACCAAATGGTTTTCGGGTAGGAAGATCATGCAGAGATAATACATTTTTTACTCTTCAACAGATAATAATGTTTTGGGTGTTTTTCACTTTCTATTGCTTCCCTGATTACACGTTTGGTCCTATTTTCAATGTTGACCAGTATTGTCGTTCCATTTAAGTTTATTTTATGTCCTGTATTTATGACATGTTGTACTAGATATGACGTCTTCTCTTTTCTTTCAATGGCGTTTTGATGTTCTAGTGTTTTCTATTTTGCGCCACTTCCAGTTATTTTCTCCAATCTTCTTAATGTCATCAGCCCATCTCATTTGTGGCTTTCCTCTGCTTCTCCTTCCGAACCATGGTCTACATTGTTGTATTTCGTGATTCCATCTTCTACCTTTCAGTTGGACATTGTGTCCTGCGAAGCTCCATTTTAATTTGGCAGCATGTTCTCCTGCATTTTTACTTTGGTTTTGCTTCTAATCCATTTGTTTTTTGTTGTCTATTTTAAGCCTCACCCCGAGCATTGATTTTTTCATGGCTCTTTGTGCCTTTACTATTTTATCCACTGATCGTAAGCTCTGGTTTTCAAATATTGTTCTATTTTATTGTTTTTTCAAGATCCAACCCATTTTTCCAAATCCTGCCCACGCTAACCTTATTCTTCTGGTAAATTCGGCAGTTTGATATTCTTTAACTTTCATTATCTGTCCCAGGTAGACGTATTCGCTTACTTTTTCTAAATTTATGTCGTTCGACGTTATTTTTCTAATGTACGGTGTATTTGTCATTATTTTTGTTTTTTCCAAGTTCATTTAGACATACTTTTTTCGAAGCTTGAAATAGTTGCGTCATCATGGTCTGTAATTCTTCGAAACCTTGTAGCAAATATTACAATGTCGTCAGCATACCTCAAATGACTCAGTTTTCTTCCATTAACATTTATTCCTTTAATTTGTCCAGTTAATGTCTTTGAACAAGTCTTCCAGTCCCAGTTTTGGTGAGATAACATATATCTTGCGAACGCATCAGTTGACTGGTATAGCTTTGGTTTTCTCATCTATATGTAATTTCATGTGGAAGCTGCATGAAAATACAAATATACAGGGTATATTGCGTTCCCCGAAAATAGTGCGTTCCTTAAAGGTATAGGTAGAAGGCACCATGTAGAGAAAAAAAGTCTTAGAACATTTTTTTCTACACTCAACCGAAAAGCCAAACTCAACCGTTTGGCAAAAAAAAACGAAAATATATTTTGGTATGCAAATTGAAATCTGACAACTATGTATACAAAATCTAAAGATAGACACAGTCACAATTCAAAAATAGTTGCCCCATGGGCCTTTAGTATTTACATTAAACCCTGTCTTCCTCCTCAACAAACAAATTATTGTTTTGTTTGATTTTCACACATAGGGTGGTATAATTATTTTGCAGGTGTCTACCTGTCTGACCTACATTTGTGGTGTCAATAACCTAAGTCACAAACAGTTCTTGTACAGTAATGTCAGATTAGTTAATTTTATGAAAATAAAAGTTCGCTTATAAGGAGAACAATTTAATTTTTTTTTTGGAAATGGTTAACTTTAGAAAAAAAAATGTTATAGGACTTTTTTGTTCTACATTGTGTATTATACCCATACCTTAAAGGAACGCACTATTTTCGGGGACAGCCTGTATATCGAGAATGCTATACATATATTGGATTTGAAGTTTCTGCGGGGGCTATATGTGATTTATGTGGTTTTCCGGTTTTAATTCCTCCTTCCTTGAATAATTTTGTATTTTAGAAAAACCATTGTTTTGACTTAAGTTATGGTAATCATTCCCACGTTCGCGGTATTCGTTAAGCCTTGCATCGCATATGTTTCACCAGAACCAGTCTGTTCCTAAGCAAAAGGAGACACATTAACGCCGACAATGGCAAATTGTACTAACTGAGATCATTCGTTGAAAAGTTCTTCTTGACTTACAGTTTCTTGGAACACTTGATCAAAAGTAAATTCCAACTTTTGATCTACTGATTTTGATGAACTTTGGTATTCTGGGATGATATTTGGGTAAGTCCAATTTCTATGGTGTTTTCATTTATATAATTTATTCCACATTGTGATTTATCATTTTCAATTTCATTGATAAAGAGTCTCTACAAAGGGCTCCGATATTGCCTTATCAAATCTTGCCACGTGTTTTGGAGTTGCCTCTTCAATGTTTTATTGAACATATGTAATCTTTTTTTAATAAATTGTGGTTTTTAAGTTAACACCTACATTATTACTATTTCTTAATACATATTTAAATTTTTTATTTTCTTCTTCGAATGCATTACATTTTGTTGTAATATCATTGTTCAATACACCCACTGCTGCATAATCGATTTTTAAGATGTTAGCCGTTCTTGCAAGTCACCAATTTTACCATCTTTGTAAGTAATTATTTCATTATAATCTCTTCTCGTCATTCTAATCTCTTCAGTACCTGCACATTGTTCTTTAAGTGAAGAGTAGTTGTCTATTAGCTTTTTATGCTGTTCTTGTTCGTCTTTATATAATCCTTTGGATCCCAAGCTATGATTTCTGGTTATTTGGCTTCTATTGGTTCGGCAATAGTTTCCAAATATAGTTGGAGCTGCTCGTTTACGCGTAGATTTAACATGTCTCGTCACACTGCTTGGTTCTTTAAACATTGATTTTGTTGAAGATGCAGCTACATCTTTTCTGGATGCGGGGCCAAAACTTAAGGTCCCCATGGATCTAGATCTTATTGGGGCAAATTTTCCGTAAACATTTCTGTTAGAAGCTGAGGTGGTTGTGGCAGTACTCGAAGGGATGTTCCTACTCGCTGAGAAGGTTCAGTGAGTCTCGGAGACTATTTTGGTAGTTTTGATTTAGTGGGGACCATTTTAACCCTCTAATGCCCAAATTTTTTTAGTACCACTACCAAATTTCACATTAAACTGAAAATTATGGGGGGGAAAAATTATCCGATCTAGTCCAGAGGCTAGTTTGGGTATTGCAGCTATAAAATACTGTAACACAAGATTACTTTTGACCGGCCCTCGTATAACATGTCCCATCTCCACAAACACAGAGCCACATCGATCTTTCTAGATAAGACGCGATGCAGCGGGACGGAAGACGAGCAATTAAGCGAATGTCGCGACAATAACTAGAGATGGGCAGAATCTTCCAGAAATAACGGCTGGGCTTAAACCATCACCTTTTTATTTTGTCCTCTTTCTCCACACCACTTTTCATATCTTTAAAATATTAATAACATATATTATTATAATAAAAACTATCGATATTACAAGTGAAAATTGCCAAAAATAGCAAAATTCCAATATAAAATTAGGTTGGAGAAAATGTAATCTCAAAGTTCAAAATCGGTATACGTTAAAAAAATGCATTTTCTCGGCTTCCCATGGAGCAATTTTCTTCATTTTTTTTTTGTTCCCAAGTAACTCGAGTAGAGCCAACTAACTAACGCATTATTAAATGTCAGCTTTTGTTTTGTTATAATAAATTATTAATTTATTTATTATAACACATATTTTTAATTTGTTTAAATAAAGATTGTTTAAATAATTATACAGCCTTCAAATGAGAATATTTGTGTTTTTAATGTTAAAAGGTACACTTGTAGTAAGTTTATATAAAAAAGTCTACAACTGGAAAATATGTAGTTTTCTTTTCTTATAAATAAATTAATCTATTATAACAAAACAAAAGCAAATTTGACATTTAATAATGCGTTAGTTATATGGCTCTACTCGAGTTACTTGGGAACAAAAAAAGAATGAAGAAAATTGCTCCATGGGAAGCTGAGAAATGCATTTTTTAACGTATACCGATTTTGAACTTTGAGATGACGTTTTCAAGAACCTAATTTTTTATTGGAATTTTGTTATTTTTGGCAATTTTCACTCGTAATATTGATAGTTTTTATTATAATAATATATGTTATGAATATTTTAAAGATATGAAAATTGGCGTGGAGAAAGAGGACAAAAATAAAAAGGTGATGGTTCAAAAATTATGATCCTATTGATTACTTCTTTGCCGTAAATGACGGTCAACTTTGACCGGTTGTATCTCAGGAACCACTCATCACAATCAAACGTTTTTTCTGTTAGAAGAAGCGTCCTTCCACTTTTTTTCCAATATCGTTTTCATGTTTTAATTTAATTTAATATTTCCCGAGATATTATATTTGTTAATAAGCCAAAAAATTGTTTATAATTTTAAAATATTCCTGAGGCCGCTCAAACAGTCCAATTTCAATTCTGTAAAGTACGTTAGATAGGTACAGTGTGTTTTTATACAAAAATCATAGTTATTCTTATGTATCATAATTATTGTGGTTATTATAGTGACCGTTAATTATTGTTGCTAAACTCTTCATTCAATTTCCATCGGCTTCTGGAATTATAATCTATACGAAAAGAGCTTTTATATTACCAAGTTATTTAATTATTGATAAACAATTACTTATCTAAAATTTTAGTTGAAAAGTAAAGTAAAGACAGAGTATTAGACCCGTAGTAACCTATGGTTGTGAAAGCTGGGTAATGACGAAAAGGGATGAAGCCAAACTCAGGACATTCGAGAGATAAATACTTAGAAAAGTATATGGCAAGGTGCAAGAGGAAGACGGCACATGGAAAATCAGGGAAAACAACGAGGTTATGATATCGTAAGATTTGTGAAAAGTCAAAGACTGTCATGGCTGGGACATGTGCAGAGACAAGACTATGAAAAAACAACAAA
This sequence comes from Diabrotica virgifera virgifera, assembly GCF_917563875.1. Lineage (NCBI taxonomy): Eukaryota > Metazoa > Arthropoda > Insecta > Coleoptera > Chrysomelidae > Diabrotica > Diabrotica virgifera. The sequence goes on from NC_065451.1 coordinate 182,412,628, forward strand.
GAAAATATTACAATGGAAGCCGAAAAAAAGGAAGGTCCAGTCGAGATGTGGTAGACGACCTAAGAACTATGAACATATCCAGACATAGAAATACCCATCCAGGGTTATGATGCCAAAAAAAGAAGATCTAGATCCATGGGGAACTTAAGTCCTGACCCCGGATCCAGAAAAGATGTAGCTGAATCTTCAAAAAACCAATTTTAAAGAACCAATCAGTGTGGCAAGACATGTTAAATCTACTCTTAAACGAACAGCTCCAACAAAATTGGAAACTATGGCCGAACCAAAAGAAGCAAAACAACCAGAAATCATAGCTTGGGATTTTAAAGGATGATATAAAGAAGAACAAGAACAGTATAAAAAGCTAATAGACAACTACTTTTCACTTAAAGAACAATGTGTAGGTACTGAAGAGATGAGAAAAATTATGATGAAATAATTGCTGAAAGAGACGGAAAAATTGGTCATTTGCAAAAATGACTTAACATCTTAGAAACAGGTTATGCAACAATGAGTAAAACATGCATATTACAACAAAATGTAATAAATTCGAAGAAGATAAAAAATTACGACATGGATTAATAAATAGTAACAGGCATGGATTATATAGGTGTCAACAACTTAAAAACCACAATTGAAGAATTAAAAAAGATTACATATCAACAAAACATTGAAGAGGCAACTCCAAAACACGAGTCAAGATTTAAAAGGCAATATCAGAGTCTTCTGTAGAGACCTCAATCAATGAAATTGAAAATAAAAGATCACAATGTGGAATAAATTGTATAACTGAAAGCACCATAGAAATAAGACATACCCAAACATCCTCACATAATACCAGAGCTTATCAAAATCGGTAGACCAAAAGTTGGAATTTACGTTTGATCAAGTGTTCAAAGAAACTGCAACTCAAGAAGAACTTTTCGAAGAATTATCTCAGTTGGTGCAATCAGCCCTTGATGGCTTTAGTATATCTGCTTTTGCTTATGGACAGACTGGTTCTGGTGATACATATACGATGCAAGGTTTGACGAATACCACGAACATGGGAATGATTCCCAGGACTTAAGTCAAAACCATGGTTTTTCTAAAAACCAAAATTATGGATATACAGTATACTGAAAACCAATACTGACAGATATCTACACGCAGATTCACATCATTACCCTGCACAATTAAATTATGTAATAAAAACCTTAATAACAAGATCTGAAACACTGGCAGATGAGGACTATAAGGACGAAGAAATGTACCAAGTCAAAACAGTTTTGGCTTTGAAATGAGTGAAAATAATTTCGACCACGAGTCAGTATTCTGTTAACCGAGGTACAATAGTACCAAGCGGCGCCGCTAGGAGAGTACTCCAATAATGCGTCTCAGATTACTTTAATGAAACGTTGTCATTTTGTACTCTAAACCGAGTAAGGTATGAAAAAAGAAAAGAAAATAATCGTTTTCGTTTTGATTCATTTCGAGTCTCTTGCCATCCTCTGACACCGTGTTTCGGGGTCTACACTTTTTCAAAGAGGCTTTGCAAGGAGACTGAATTGAACCATAACGAAACGAAGAAGAACTGCAGATCAGAGCCGTGCGGTTCATATTTTCAATATGATGCAAGTCTTTAAAATGCCGCCCCTTATACAGGGTGTTTTTAAATAAGGATGACAAACTTTAATGGGTAATTCTACCTGAAAAAATAATGACAGTTTGCTCGATAAACATAATATGTACGTAAATGCTTCGTTTCCGAGATACGAGGTGTTGAAATTGTGATTACAAGCTGACGATTTATTTATTGCTCTAAAACCGGTTGAGATATTCAAATTAAATTTGGTGGGATATAAGAGGTAGTTTTAACTATTTAGAATGGGAAATAAGCCACAATATTATTAAAAAATGATTTTTATTAACGTTTCGACGCCCAAATCGGGTGCCGTTGTCAAAATACAAAATACTATTAATATAAACAAAAATGTTGTTGCTTAGTAAAAAAAATTCTTCTAATAATTTATTTAATTTGACTCATTTATATCGGCAATTCAGATACATATGATACATTTTAAAGTAGAAGACTTTAAAATGATATTGCCAATATTTATGAGTTGCGTTCCTGGGACGACTTTACTGAAAGATAGTTCATTCGATTACATGAAATCAACCCCAACTCAAGAATATCCGTCACAAAAAAATCATAGCATGTGATCTGTCTTTAAAAAGACAACCACATGCAACGGTGACATTAAAATTCTCGCGTTAGAGATCTCATAGTAAATCACGAGGGAAAACCAGGAAAAACCTCGTGATACTATCCCGACATCGTAAGTATTTGGTCTTACATTTAATTTACTCTCAAAATTAATACCAAATTCTGACTTTACTATAATTTTGTTTAAATTATAAATAATATCAATAATACATGGGTATATAAGTAATACTAAAATATAAAATATGTACTAACTCGACTATTGACTTACTAATTGTGGTATTTTCTTTCTATTGACTTCCTCTTTCAGTATGGGTATCCACATCCTACTGCATTCCACCGAGGAATTTGCGACACAATTGGTTTCGTTTAGCATAATTAGAGCCGCTTCTTTGATTTTTCTCTTTTTACTATCTGTTTCTTTCAGGACTATACTTGAATCTCTCCACTGAACTCTATGTTCATTATCCCATGCGTGTTGACATATTTGAGATCTATCAAATTCTCTATTTTTAATATAAGATTGATGTTCACTTATTCTAACGTTTAATGGTCTTGATGTTTCACCTATATAAAACTGTTCGCATTCACAAGGTATTTTATAAATACAATTCTTTGTCCTTTCTTGTTCATTGTTAGGTTTAGTTTTAGATAGAATAGATCTCAATGTGTTGGTTGTTTTGAATGTTGTTGAAATGTTGAATTTATTTCCTATTGTTTTAAGTTTCTCGGATAGTCCTTTTATGTATGGTATTGATATTTTCCTCGTATTATTTCTTGTGAATGTTGTAGGATCCCGTTCTATGTTGTTCTGTTCCATTCGATCCAATCTTGACAATTCCTTATTTATAAACGATAAAGGATAATCATTTTTTAATAAAACAGATGTTAAGAATTGTTTTTCTTCTAAAAAGGAATTTTCTAAAAATTTATGTCAATAGTCGAGTTAGTACATATTTTATATTTTAGTATTACTTATATACCCATGTATTATTGATATTATTTATAATTTAAACAAAATTATAGTAAAGTCAGAATTTGGTATTAATTTTGAGAGTAAATTAAATGTAAGACCAAATACTTACGATGTCGGGATAGTATCACGAGGTTTTTCCTGGTTTTCCCTCGTGATTTACTATGAGATCTCTAACGCGAGAATTTTAATGTCACCGTTGCATGTGGTTGTCTTTTTAAAGACAGATCACATGCTATGATTTTTTTGTGACGGATATTCTTGAGTTGGGGTTGATTTCATGTAATCGAATGAACTATCTTTCAGTAAAGTCGTCCCAGGAACGCAACTCATAAATATTGGCAATATCATTTTAAAGTCTTCTACTTTAAAATGTATCATATGTATCTGAATTGCCGATATAAATGAGTCAAATTAAATAAATTATTAGAAGAATTTTTTTTACTAAGCAACAACATTTTTGTTTATATTAATAGTATTTTGTATTTTGACAACGGCACCCGATTTGGGCGTCGAAACGTTAATAAAAATCATTTTTTAATAATATTGTGGCTTATTTCCCATTCTAAATAGTTAAAATTGTAAAAATGCCACAAGAAAATAGCTTCAGAACAACAATAAGAGGTAGTTATTGTGCATTTTTTGACATACAATTAAGAATTTTATACGCACCTTTGGCGCGCATATTGGTAATGGCCTGAATTTTTTTACAGAAAAAAAATAGTGCGCCACTGAGATATTTCAAATTAAAAATAATTTTTGAATTCCTTGTTTAATTTGTGACAAAAATACATTTTCCCTTTATTTCATACCCACCGTTTTATGAAAAAAAATATCTTAACGCTTACAAAGTTATAAGTTTCTAGAAGCGAAAATCGATCAATCAAAGAATTACGAGCATGAGCAAAGGTGCAAATTTGCTTGCAATGCTTTTTAAATGCATTCATTTTTTCAAATCCTGAAAAAACTATTAAATATTTTTTAAAAATTTAAACACTGATTGAATGACTGAAAGAAAAAAACCGAGGGTCGAAAGTCTCTTAGAATAAACAAAGGTTTCTTTTGAATAAGATATTTGAAATTAAAAAGTAGACTCAATTTTCTCTTTTTTTTTTCACCCCTGTAACTAATTCAAATAAACATTATAGAGGTTTTAATGGACTTTCAGCCCTCAGTGGTAATGTAATCCTTTATTCTGCGTTTAAATTTTTCAAAAATACTACTTAGTTTTCTCAGGATTCGAAAAAAATTAATTCATTTAAAAAGCATTACAAGCAAATTTTGCGCCTACCCACTTACGGCAATGTCTAAAGCCGGCCACTCGCGATACTGCGGCGTCATTCAATTTTGTCGAATTCGACCTAACCTAATCGGCAAACATTTTGATCGTGTGTGACCGCGCATCCAACGAAATCGTACAATTTTTCCGCAGCCTATCTGCTGCAGTACCTACTGCAGAATTGATATCATCGATGATTTTGTCGAACGACACCGCAGTACCGTGAGTGGCCGGATTAAAATATAGATGAACAAATTCATTTTAAATTTAGCTCCATCTGTTAAGAGCTCGTCCACAGCTTTTTCGTAATCAAATAAACGCTTTTCCTCCTGACTCGAATTTTCTTTTTCAGCTGGAAATTCGGAAATTACATCAAGATTTTCTGCAATTTTATTAAATTTTCATTTGTTCATGAGCCATATTGTCTCTAACTTTTCAGTTTTTCTATAGTTTCTGACATTTTTACACAATCTGGCACTTTAATTTTTGATTGTACTGATTATGCCGCCCCCCTTGTAATGCCGCCTGATGCGACTGCCTCGCCGCATCATAGCACGGCACGGCCCTGCTGCAGATATTAAAATATTTGCAGCGGAGTGTGGTTAGACTGTCCTCTAACGGGGAATGACGAAATGAGTGGAAATAATTTCGACCACGAGACAGTATTCTGTTAACCGAGGTACAATAGTAGCAAGCGGCGCCGCTAGGAGAACACTCCAATAATGCGTCCCAGATTACTTTAATGAAACGTGGTCATTTTGTACTCTAAACCGAGTAAGGTATGAAAAAAAGAAAAGAAAATAATCGTTTTCATTTTGGTTTTGTTGAAGATTCAGAAACATCTTTTCTATGTGCAGGGTTACAACTTAAGTTCACCATGCATGTAGATCTTCTTGGAGCAAACTGTCCATGGACAGTTTGCTCAAAAGTGGCAGAACTCAAAATTTTGATCTTTTTTCTCTGTTACATCAAATATCGTAGTTTTTTGGTTTTGTTTCTTACACGATCAGAAACATTCACTTATCCATTCTTCGTTTTTAATTAATACATTTTAGCAGTTACTGTTTAAAATTTACAATCAAATTAAGATCTAAAAAAACAATTTTTGTCTTTTAATTAAACAACTCAAAAAAAGTTGTTTTTTGAGTTGGGACACTTTTCTTCCAGATGGATTTGGTTTACATTTACTATAGTCTATTTTTAAACCAAGAGAAGTAATTCAAATTTCCCGCGTCGTAAAGCTTGTTTGTAATTGGTCCAACCTCGGACAAGTTTACTCCACTGTTATCCAATTTTGACACTATTGGCATTTCATAGGTTAATTAAGTTATATCAGCGATTTTTTGTATTGTTTTTAGAACTTTTTAGCGACGTATTAGTATAATTTAATATTTATGGATTACGGGCCATTCCACGAACATACGCCTGTTTTGGATTACTTCGACAACGAATATTTTACTGTGCAACATAAAAGTACGAAAGTAAATGGCGCTAATAATTATTCCAATAAACAACAATGTAATTTGCAATTTACTTTCGTTCTTCTTATTTTGCACAGTAAAATATTCGTTGTCGAAGTAATCCAAAACAGGCGTATGTTCGTGGAATAGGGTATACCGTCAAAGGCCTATATGATCAACCAAAAAAGAAGATGTATTTGGTGACTTTCTTGGGTGTGAATCACGGTTATTAGACTTTATTACGGTTGTCTTGACCGACGGTGGTGAGGAGACTTATATTTTTGACTTTACGTCACAAGAATACACAATCCCATATTTTTAAATGATTTTCGATCATTGAATGTGTGTTATTCTGTATATACGTGTATTATTTGTGTTATTATTTAATAATAAGACAAATAATACACATTTTATCTTATACCGGGTGGTGAATCGTAAAACGGGCCATAGGAAACTCAATGTAAAATTCTAAATTGTTGAATTCCTGCTTCCCTAATTATTTTACATCAAAAGTCATGAGAGAATACTTGTAGAGCATTAAAATCTGTATTAAAATCAAAAGTTAAACTTGTTCTACGATTTAAATGCATTCCAAAATTTTGAAAAATATAATACGTTTGCCACAGTAGGTATGTGTATAAAAGATAGGCCACACGTTACTATTTAACTGACAGTGCTCACACCATTGACTGAATAAAAAATCTTTATTATTAATACTTTCTCCGCAACTGAGGGTATCTAAACAATTGTATTGTTTTTAAGGCTATGGGTACATAATTCGCAAATATTTTACGTGTATCCCTACTTTTTCTGTCTTTACACGGCAAATTACGTGTAGTGAAATTTACACTGGTATGGATATGTAAACATTACTAGAATGTCATTCTACTTGAAAATGTCATCATTAATTTAAAGAGATGGGTTTTGAATGTTCTTGGATAACTGTTATTTTTATAATTGCAAATTATCAGTTAATAAATGTGATAATATTTTCACTAACTATGTATTCAGTGATTGTAATAATTTATTTGTACAACAAAGACTAATACTCAATCGAAAAAAGAGAAAAAGTGTTAAAGTGATTTTTTAATAATATATTGTTATGGAATGCTTACAATTTAACAACAAAATACTTGGATCACAGAATATATTATCCTGATGTATTCTCTGCTTGGATCTTCCACAAATAATACACAATAAATAACTTTTTATTAAGTTCACGTCTTAAATCAATTATTTATCAAATACATTATATATCAATAATATTTAATCAATAACTCAACATATTCCCGATGCAATGTCAAATATTTAAAATTGTCACTGATTGTCACTGTCTGACTGACAATATATGCTGACAATATTATATTCGGCTGAGTGCGTTGTAAGACAAAGATATATTTGGAAAATATTACCACGGCATTGTGTTTATTTTTTTCGAATCCGGAAAAAACCAATAAATATTTTTGAAAAATTTAAACGCAGAATGAAAGACTAAATTATTACCGAGGGCCGAAAGTCCCTTAGAATAAATAAAAAGTTTATTTTGAATGATATATTTGAAATGAAAAATCACACTAAATTTTCTCTTAGTTTTTCACCCCTGTAACTTATTAAAATAAACATTATAGAAGTTCTCAGGGACTTTCGGCCCTCGCTAATAACATGATCTTTCATTCTGCGTTTACATTTTTCAAAAATACTTATTAGTTTTCTCAGGATTCGAAAAAAATGAATCCCTATTTGAATAGCATTGCAGCCGAAAATACGTACCGATCCTCTTAAACAATAAACGATAAAATAAAAATATTGACAGTTCAAAAATGTGAAAGTATTAACTTCATTGTGACATTTGCATGTGCGTGGTCTAATTTTGGGCTGAAAAACTGAAATGTATTACAGTTTTACAAAATTTTGGAATATGTTTAAATCGTAGACCAATTTTAACAGTTGTTTTCAATACAGATTTCAATCCCCTACAAATAGTTTCTAATGTCTTTTGATGTAAAATAATTAGGGAAGCTGGAATTCAACAGTTTAGAATTTTACATTGAGTTTCCTATGGCCCGTTTTCCAATTATTCACAACCCGGTATTCCTAGTTTACTTTATATTTTTGTATTGGTAATTTTGGTGTTGTTTCCCGTAAAAACTTATTTTGAATTATTCATGAAAGTTGTAGATCGTACCTATTGTAGGAGTTTAAAAAATATATATATATATATATATATATATATATATATATATATATATATATATATATATATATTTATTTTTAGCATCTCATGACGTCCCCCCATGTTAAACTGTAGTCTCTCGTGGCGTCCAGGTCTTCGTGGACTCCGATATACGGTTGCCACGAGGATTTTCTCTAAAATTTATCGCAGGTGAAAGGTACCACTTCCTACAATGCTTGAACAAAATATTGGCCGGATGTCCTCAGACACGTTATCTGTATAATAATATACACATTACTTGAGGCAGTTGCCGTCAGGCGCGCCACGTTCGCTTGCTGTATATCTAAAATCACTTTAACGGTTTTGATGACGTCCAAATATATATTTATTCATTTTAAGGTTGTCGCGGAATCCGTATATTTCAGTTAATGTCCTCATGGCTTCTACTACGCTGTTGCCACCTCAAACGTTGGTATTTAGACTTCGGATATTTTTATAAATGATTATTGTAGTATGTTAAAACAATTATTGTTGTGACAGATTAATGATATTCTCTTTGTGTATTTTTGTACTGCAAGAATAAAAACAATTAAGAAGTATGTTCATTAAAATTGATGAATTTATCATAACCAGTTGCCGAAACTGGTAGTCTAATTGCTCAATTGTAACATATTATAGAAGTGTTAGAATTTAATTCTTAATTCTTTATTAGGAGATCCAGATTTAGAAATTAGAACAACAAATACATTTAAAGAATATAAATATCTCGAATCTATATTATCTAAAGAAGGCAAAAGAGACATCGAAAACAGAACACAGCAGGGCAAAATAGCGGTAAACATTCTAAGCTCTCTACTATGGTCTAAAGAGATAAGACAAAAAACGACAATCTATCGTACCTTGGTAGAGTCTATTATGACTTATGGAGCAGAAGTTTGGCAGATCACAAAAAAAGATAGAAAGAGAATAGAAGTAGGTAGTAGAAATAGATTATCTAAGGAGAGCGTGTGGTATATAAAAGATCGCATCTGGAAAGAGGACAAAAACTGTATATTCCAGTGTAGATAGAATTGAAACGAGACAACTAGTGTGGTATGGTCACGTCAAACGAATGAATGAAGATAGATGGCCAAAGAAAGCTTTAAATTACATACCACAACAAAGAAGAAGAAGGGGAAGGCCTTCAGTTACCTGGGAAGAAGATGTACAGTACATCATGAGAGATAAAGCCATCAAAGAAGACGAATGGATGGACAGAAAAAGATAGCGGTCGAAATGCGAGAAGTAGCAGAGGCTATAGGAACCTCGCTTATAGATGCATAGATATAATTATTTATTACAATATTTTTAATAATATAATTTTTCTATTCTCATACTATAATATATCAATTATAATGTCACCACCTGTATAATAGATATAATCAGATAGATCATTAGATAGAACTAAAAACGCAGGACGAACTTCTCCAAGAAGTAATTACATAAAATAATGCCCTCTATTCGTAACGGAACATCACAAGAAATATGGGAGACTTTTAAACATTGTGTAACAACACCTAATCCTGTGAAACGGAAACACTGGATAACAGATGGAACCTTTCAAATCATTGAGAATAGAAGAAATCTTTGTCAAAGTGGTATGCATAGTGAAAGGAAAAAAGCTAGTTTAAGAAACCTCAATAAAAAAGTAAAGCGAAGATGCAAGGCAGATAAAAAACTGTACTATCAAAGTATATGCAAAGAAATTGAGAGACATGATCAGAGTAATCAGCCGAGAGATCTATTTAGAAAAATACGCTACTTAACAAGATACTTCAAAGCCAGAACTTGGGCCATTGAAGACAACACTGGAACTCTGAGAACAATCAGAGAAGATATAGCAGAGACATGGAGATCGTATTGCAGGTACCTATATAAAGATTATTAACCCCAAGAACCTGTTAACCAAATATTTGATGAAGTAGAAGGAGAACCTGATATACTTGAAAATAAAGTAAGACTAGTGATCATTAAGCTTAAATATAATAAAGCACCAGGTCCAGATATGATAACAGCAGAAATACTCAAAGCCACAGAAGAAACTGGCGTAAAATTACTTCATCTACTCTGTAACCAAATATGGCATTCTAAACAATGGCCTGAAGACTGGACAAAATCTACAATAACAACAATTCATAAAAAAGGCAGCTTCCATAAATGCGACAATTATAGAACTATTTCTCTTATATCACATGCCAGTAAAATAATACTAAATATAATCAATGAGAGACTAAAAACATTCCTTCAAAGAGAAATTCCACAAGAGCAAACTGGATTTACCAAAGGTAGAGGTACTCGAGAACACCTGTTGAATATAAGACAGATAATCGAAAAATATAGGGAATTTAATATTCCACTGTACATATGCTTTATAGATTATCGTAAGGCGTTCGACAGGGTCAAGTGGAGACACTTATGGCAAATACTAAAAGAAGTAGGCGTACCCCAACACCTTATTTCGCTTATAACTGAACTATACGAACACACTATTGGATCAGTTAAAGTGCTTGACACACTTTCAAAGGAATTTCATCCAGAACAGGGTGTCAGACAGGGATGTATACTATCTCCACGATTATTCAACATATATGAAGAGCATATTATGAGAAGAGCACTTGAAGGATGGGAAAAAGTCATCTCAATAAATAATCATAAAATAGACAACCTACGTTTCGCAGATGACACAGCCCTTCTTGCAAATAGTCAATCAGAGCTGATTGATCTTACACGACTGGTTGAAAACGAAAATCAAATATTTGGTCTGCAATTAAACATATCAAAGACATGCGTCTTTGAAGTAAGGGTCAAAATAAAGATGAAATTAGCCAAAGACAAAAACCGGAAAGTAAACACAAGAATCGAATTCACAAAAAGATTGAAATTAAACCGAACAGCAGTGTCCCAACATGAGGAAACAGTGGAAGAAATATGGAAGAACTTCAAGGATATTATGCAAAAACTGCAAACGAAATTATAGGGATGACAAAAAAAAAGAGAAAAGAAATGGATAACCGGAGACACATTGTACTCCAGGGAAATAACGCAAAAATATACGTTCGCAACACTTGACCGGCCAGGTTGCAAATGGATTTTTTGGATACTATATACCTATTACATTATAAATATAAAAATATCCGTTACAGTTCGGACGATAATTTTAGTTATTAGCCAATAAGGGTCAAAAATGTCAGTTTTTCAATTTTGGTACGATTATTTGTTGCTTCGGAAGTTGCAAAATAAAACTTAAATTTCAAAAATAAAAAATTTGCTATGTGAAAACCGCATGAAAAAAGAATACTTATGTTTTCAAAGTTTTTAAAAAAATAATAAAAAGTCATTTTTATCATTCCGAAAATATTTTAGTAAAGTAGAGTCATTTTTGGCTTATAAACAATTTGAATAACTTTGTTAGTATTGACTGCAAACTAAATTAATCGATTTAGGGATGGGAAAAACCTACCGGTTATAACCTAAAACCGGTTTTTTAATTCGAAATAATCGGTTTTACCGTTTTTTTTTGTCCCGGTTATAACCGGTTTTTTCTTTTTAAAGTAATAACCGGTGAAAAACCGAATAAGTTACCTGTGGAAAAAAATTTATTTAGAGAAAAATGAAGAAATTTCTATCTATCTTCGATCTCAATCATATGTATTATAAATAATATGCGAAGTAATAAGTAATTAACCCAAACAACCATAATTCAACTTTTATTTACTAATAGAGAACTGGACGAAATTGTCACATCAGCTTTTATGAAACAATTTTGGGAATAGTTATTTAGTTTTAGATGATAATACAGTTACGTAAAAAAGTAAGTGATCTGCTTGAAATCGATATTCCAACCATCATCTAAAAATTGTTTATACTTGAGTACTTGAGACTTGAGAGTCTTGTATGAAATGTGAATACCGAAATACGATTAGGAATCTCCAATATGTAATTTTTAAATATTAGGAAATAAAAGGTAGGTATTACAAACGTATTAAAAAATATAACCTACTGAAATTTTTTGATGGCAATAGAGAAGGAAATAATGAATTGGTTTATCGAATTTATTTTTAAGTAAAATAGAAGTCATTTGGATATTTTTCTAAACTTGATAGATCTAAGGGAAATTCGGTAGATCGGGTAGGATCATCATTTTTGAGAATATCCCAATTATTGACAACGCACTATACGCCGAAGCCGTCTACAACGAGGGACGAATCAGAGATTGGGGTACTTTCGCCCATTTTTAGGGTAATTTGAGAGCGCCTAGGAAAATTTTTATAGGTTGAATTGGCTGGGAAATTTTTCGGGAGGAAAATTGAGCAAACTAAAGTGCAATATAAATGTAACATTATAACCTATTTGCTTTTGATTAAAAAAACGAAAACCGGTTTTTGGACCAACCGGTTATTTGACCGGTTATAACCGCCAGGTTAAACCGTAAGTAAAAAAAACGGTATAACCGAAACCCGGTTTTTTGTTCAACAACCGCCATGCACCATCCCTAGACTTTAGGATTTAAAAAGCTGGTACTTTTACATTATTATTGTATTATCGGTTTATAACCTTCTCCGTCTTCCGATACCCGTTCGCCGTTCGCCATTCCTCTCTGTCCGCACATTGATCTACTTACAGACCTCTTTCATCCATGGCTTTGTTTATTCCTGCCTGCCAACTTTTTCTCGGTCTACCTCTTCTTCTTCTACCTTGCGGTTTCTAGTTTTGCACTTGTTTTGTGATTCTATCTTCATGCATTCTTTGTACGTGACCCAACCATCGTAGTTTATTTCGTTGATTTCGTCATTTATTGTATGTGTGACCTTCATTATTTCTCGTATCCGTTCATTGGTGACATGTTCTCTTCTTGATCTTCCTGCAGCTCTTCACCAAAAATCCATTTCAGTGACATCTAACATTTGTTTTGATTTTTCCTTGATATGCCATACTTCGCAGCTGTATGTTATAATGCTTTTCACTACGGCGTTATATATTTCTTGTTTTGGTTGTTTATCTGCTTGTCCCAGAGTACTGAGTTTAGGAGCCTAATTGCTTTCCTGCCCTGAGTATTTTGTTCTTTAATGGCTCCGTCCAGTGTTCCATCATTCGTGATTTTCATACCCAGGTATTTATATTCGTTACATTTACTGATTGTTTTTCCTTCTTCTATAGTCGAGAAAATGAAGCATTTTGGCTCGCAATTTTTTCGTCCAGCATGGATTTACTTGAAATTTTCACAGAGGGTAGGGAATAGTCCAAGGATCATTTTCTATATCATGCCGCTGTACGCTAAAAGCTTGGGGTGGTTGCCACCCCATCTCGGGGACGGGAAGTTTTTATTATATTTTAACCACGTAAATCGATGTAAAAATGAATTCTAAGAAAAAAATGTTTTTTACATTTTCTTCGTAAAACTAGTATTTTTCTAGATATTCGCGCTTGAAAGTAACAGTTTTTCGACGAAAAAATCGACTTTTTTAGATGGTTTTTTGAGAATACCTCGAAAAATATGGATTTAATCAAAAAAACTGTAGATATCAAAAATGCATCTTTTAGTAACACAAATTAAATTAAACTTAAATAATCTTTTTAAGTATAATGATAGACCTTTCAAAAAATAATAATATGAAGCTCCTAGCATGAAAATTAAGCGACTTATGATCAAAAAATGTCGGTACCTGCTATTCTCTATGAAAAAATCAGTGAAAACAACCCCCTAACTACCCTACTGATTAAAAATTGGTCTTCACCTTTCTGTAATTCCCTTTATATTCGTATTATCAATACACCCAAGAAGTTTGACCTATTTAAGAGGCCTAATTTTAGAAAAATTGGACTTAAAGAAAAATTGATTTTTTGCCATTTCCTATGTCACCTTTTACTTCAAAATATCTCCGAAAATACTGGAGATACGAAAAAATAATTGACTATTAAATTGTAGCTTATTATTTAATAAGTAAAATTCTCTTGTGCATGGATTTTCATTACCGTGAACAGATAGCGAGATACTATGGCTATTTGAAACCTCTATTTACGAGCAGACACCCCCTTATTCGAGTCTTTTAAACTCACCCCAATTAAAAACTAAGGGATCTTACAGAATTTAGTTTTCACGGTCTTAGAACTCTTCAAAAATCCTACAGAATTATTTTTGAAAAAACTTTTTATCGTCAAAAATGAAGGAGCCATGTTTAGAAAACGATTTTTTTTAAATATCGAATAGGCTGCTTATGGATAATTTTCAATGTATGTATAATACCACAGAACCGGTTGATATACTGGAAGATGACTAAAAAACTATTTGTATTTGTACATATTTGTAAATTCGTATTTTTTTGTAAATAAATGTTTTTGTAATTCTTTAATTCTACTTTTTTTCTGTATAGATCTATTAAACTATCTACTTATAAAAATTGTGATGTTATTAAGGGTGGTTTTTAAGGGTTGAAATATGATATTTTATCCTAAAGTATAAAACAATCATTATTTAACCAATCAAAACCAAATTTTACCCATATTAAAATTTACAATGTTTTTATATATTGTTGTCAATAAGGGGTAGGTTACACCCCTAAAATAATCAACGCCCTTAAGCATGATCTAGAATATGAAGTACAGGGTGATGTGATCCTAATCCCAAATTTTTATGTAAATCGATGCAAGCCGAAATGATTCTTTTAGGATAAGTAATTTTTTTATATATAGCTTCAACAAGGGTGGTTTTAAGGGTTGAAATATTATGATAGTATATCTTAAAGCATAAAACAATCATTATGTACCTAATAAAAACCAAATGTTGACAATATTAAAGTTAAAAATGTTGTTTTATAATTTTTTACAGTTAGGGGTAATTTTCACTTTTCACATTTCTATGTTTATATTTGTATTCTCCATTGCCTCCCATAACTTTACCGAAGGTACACTGTCGTACGCCTTTTTCAGATCAATATAATATACGAAATGAATCTCTTGGTTAATCGCTGTTTTCTTTTCCATGACTTGTGCGATTGCAAAAAGGTGATCAATTGTAGATCTTCCGGCTCTAAATCCTGCTTGTTCTTCTGCTTCCATTTTCTTGTATTCGTGTCTATTCGGTTTTTTAAGATCCTTCCGTATATTTTGCTGATTGTTGGTGTACAGGAAATACCCATGTAGTTATCACATTGTTTTCGATGTGTACTTTTACATAAATGTTAAAAAAACATTCACCTTGGTTAATTACGGTCAAAGTTAGCCACTTTTTTTTATTAAGAAAGCTAACTAGCGCTAGTTTGAAGTTCAAGGTATGTATATAGTTTATATGTAAAAGTTTGAGTAAACTTGAACAGAGTGGTTAATATATCTTTAAAAATAACGCCCTACCGAAATCGACTCGTGGTCGGCGGAGGGGAATTATTAAAATCCGTGCACTCAAAAAATGAAATTTATTTTTCAAAGATATGTTGCTCTTTATATCTCCAGAGATAGTTGATGGATTGTGATCATTATTTTTTTAAAATTTATATATATTTCTTGTAGTCTTGTAGAGTATGTTATGTACACATATACCTACCTAATAATACAAAATGTTATGGGACCGATAATTATGATTCTAAGACCTTCGAGTATACATATATAATTTCATAAAAATCGTTCAAGCGGTATCGGAGGATTATGGCAACTAACATTACGACAGGAGAATTTTATAGATGTAAATAAATAGATGGCTATTAAAAAATAGGGTCTTGGTGATAAAAGGGTGAAAATTAAGGGTTGTATATATATATTTTTAATGGTACATACTATAAAATTAAGGTAGACAATTTTTTCTAAAACAATAAAAAAGTGGCAGAGGGTAACCCCCTTATAACTTATGGGTATAAATAATAGATTACAATCTATTTTCAATCCTACAGAATATATGTGTAAAATTTCATAAAAATCTGCCAAGCCGTTTCGGAGGAATATGATAACTAACACTGTTACAGGAGACTTTTATGTATATAGAAGTAACTGTAAATTAAATAAGTAATAAAAGCGGCTTAATTTGCTCGTAATTAACCTAGGCGAAAAGTTTATTTTTTTAAATTCGTGTCAAAATATCAGCTTTTCAAATCCCAACGCAGATTTAGTCAATATGTTAATATGGTTATTCAAATTGTTTATAAGCCAAAAATGATTCTACTTTCGTAAAATGTTTTCAGAATGGTAAAAATGACTTCTTATTGATTTTTTAAATAAGTTGAAAATGTAAGTATTCGTCTTTTCTGTGGTTTCCACAGAATTGCTGTATCATTATTATTTTCTGAACAACAACATTGCAAAAAAGTTCTTTGTGATAAACAAATCGAATGCAATTTAAACTAATTGACAAATCGTCTTGCATTTTTTTATGCATTATGTGGACTGTTTGACTCAACATTTCATGCAATATCAAAGTCTTAAGTTCATTTTTGCAAAAGTTATAGCAATTTCTTTATTTTCGAAATTTAGTTTTATTTTGCAATTTCCGAAGTAACAAATAATCAGAACAAAACTCAAAAACTTCCATTTTAAACCTTTGCTTATCTACTAAAAGATGAATAATCTAAATAAGATATTTAATTACGTTATTTTTACCTGTAGCCATTTAAACGAAAAAATTGTCATATTTGACCCTTATTTGTTAATAATTAAAACTCTCGTCCGAACTGTGACGGGCATTATTGTATTTATAATGTAATAGGTATAACTCTAAAAGAACCATTTGCTACCTTGCTGGTCAAGTGTCCTGACAAAAACCTTATTTTAAGGAAAAGTAGTAGAAAGGAAATACAAAGAAAAATATAGCGGTTAAAAAGCAAGCCAGAAAAGACAAAAGATACTACGTAAATCATATGGTAAAAATGTCAGAAAAAGTTGCGCAAGAAAACGACCATCAAATACAGTACAATAGCATCCGAAATTTGACAGGGAAAACACTAAACAGTGATAAACAAATCAAAGATAAACAAGGAAATAATATAATTAAATCAGAACATAAAATAATACAAAGATGAAAAGAACCCTGCGAGGAAATATATTCCAAACACCACATATAGACGGAGATAATGTAATACAGGAAATAAACATTAGAACAGTTGAAATTACCAAAGAAGAAATACAAAACACACTGAATCAACTAATAAAATGGCAAAGCCGCTGAAAGCGACAAACTACCGATAGATTTAATAAAGGCGGACGCAAACGAATCAGTACAAATGTTACACAAATTCTTTAACAAGATATGGGCCGACCAGGAGCTCCCACAGAAATGGAACGTGGGTTTAACCATTAAGATACCAAAAAAGGGCGATTTAAATAAATGCGAGAATTGGCGAGAAATAACACTGCTAAGTGCCACATTCAAAATAATGTCAAATATCATATTGAATAGACTGAAGCCAGAAATAGACAAGAAACTAAGACTAAGAAACAACCAAGAAGGTTTTCGCGCAAAACGCTCCACTATCGACCACATTTGTATTATATCTGTACCTACCTCTGTATCTTGTCCCTGTACCTCTGTATCTCTTGTACTCTATAATTGTCTTGGAACAAGCTGGTGAATGGCAAAAAAATATAAACATGTTTACTTTCACTTTGACTTTGAAAAGGCCTTCGATGGTATAAACAGAGAACAAATGTGGAAGATTCTAAAACTATATGGACTACCGATAAAATAAATCCACTTTATCAGACTATTTTACAGGAAATATAGAGCCAGACTAGAACATGCGGGAAAAATGGTAGTAGATATAGCTATACAAAGCGGAGTTAAACAAAAATGTGTGCTATCCCCGACAATATTTATAATAAAAGCGGACTGAATCATGCAGAAAATAAGCGATAATAAAACAGGTATTAGATGGAAATTGCATAACTAGTTGGACGATTTGTAGTTCGCAGATGACATTTGTCCCCTAATCGAACATAGCAGCCATAAGCAAAAGAAGATCGACAAGCTTGCAAAATACTCCCAAGATAATGGGCCTGAAGATAAAGACAAAAAAAAACCAAACTTAAAAAAAACAGCAACCAAGAAACTAAAATTAAAATACAAGGAAGACAAATACAGGAGGTATGTAGATAACTTTACATATCTGGGATCGATCATGGAAAAAGGCGCTAGTAGAGCAGTTGTAGAAAAAAGGATAGTAAAGGCACAATATGCACTCATTATATAATCATATAATGCATTAAGGTGATACAGTAGCGATCAACAAGTAGCCAAAACGCGTTCCAAGATTGCGGCTCTAATTTTGAATATTTTTTCGAGATATTTGGCACACGTATTCGTAATATAATAAAGAATGGCGGTACAGAGCCCAATTTGAAAAATATATTAATATGTGGAAATTACTCTGTAATTAAATACAATATTAAAAAAACGAGCCTGTACCGCCATTAAGAAGAACAAAAAAATACACTTTTCAAATAAACTTTTTTTCCGATGCCTAGATTTTGTGTCATTTTGGAACTACTAATGAAATAAAAAATTTTAGTAGTTCCAAAATTACACAAAATCTAGGCATCGGATAAACAAGTTTATTTGAAGGAAGTGTATTTTTTTGTTCTTCTTAATGGCAGTACAGGCTCGTTTTTTTAATATTGTATTTAATTACAGAGTAATTTCTACATATTAATATATTTTTCAAATTGGGCTCTGTACCGCCATTCTTTATTATAAAACGAATACGTGTGCCAAATATTTCGAAAAAATATTCAAAATTACAGCCGCAATCTTGGAACGCATTTTCGCTACCTGTTAATCGCTACTGTTTCCTCTTAAGGAAAATCTGGAACACAGGCGATATATCACAGTTAACCAAAATCTAAATATTAATAGCTGGAGAAGAACTGTTACAAGAGATCATGAAAGAATTGGCGTTGAGATGAAGAGAAGTCAAACAAAGAGCGAGAAACAGAGAGCAATGGAAAATACTTGTATAGCAAATTTCGAAAGAATAAAACAGAAAAGAATGCGCTAATCCTGCGAATCAGCCATCTTTGATTTTTGGCTAAGAAACGCAAGAGCGCCCAATACTTCATAATAAGGGAAGGTATTACAGGGAGAGGGAGAGAGAGAGAGAGGGAGAGAGAAAGAGAGAGAGAGAGAGAGAGAGAGAAACAATACTGATTATTTATCAAAATAAAATTTAAGGTAAACCTAACCTAACCTATCGAAAGGCTCATCAAACAATTTTTAACTAAAAAAAAAACATTTGTCAAGGGTATATAGTGGTATTAGGTATATTACATTATAACTTATTCCATCGAAATCTTCCGAAATCCATAATCTTCCATCGAAATAAAATAGAAAATTTTAAAGTCTAGAAAATACATTATTCATAACTACACCCAAGAAATAAGTTTTTCTAACCTGATTTAAGAGTATAAAAACGAAAACAAAGAATTTACAGCAAATCTTTATCGTATATCCGAGCAAACCACCTAGTTGGCAAAAGTTATAAATATAATTTGTCTGGGTTCTTCAACTAAATTCTCACGTAAACACGACCAAGGTTAAATATTTTACTTGATATTATAAGTACATTGTTGCCAGTATAACGGATGCCAAAGCGAGCGCTAACTGTATGGAATCATTCTTGTTAATATACACGCTGTATATTGATCGGAAGTCACGAAGAGTCAAAACTATACAGAAGCCACGAGGGACGCAAATGCAATATATATATATATATATATATATATATATATATATATATATATATCTATATATATATATATATATATAAAACAGATGAAATAGAGAATGTGGAAAAATCCCCTTACGAACAATTCACACATCCACCATTTCGGGTTGGGAAAAATTTTTCGAATAGAATCAAAGATCCAAACACCAGTTCTTAGAAATGTGTTTCGCCCTCTTCAACCTCTCTGGGCTTATCAATAAAGATGAGAGGTTGAATATCTTTAGACACATTCCAATCAAAAAACAACATTCGAGACCTAGACATAGAAGGTGCGTAAATCTACGGCAAGTCCGACAATGACAGTCTCAAGTTTTAATTCCCTAATTACTTAAAGTAAGTAAAATCTATGTTTAAAAACATGAGATGTAGATCCTTGAAACACACTCAGTGATCAAAGGATCCAAGGTTAATGGTTTGACGACCACTCGTACGAAATCAAACAGATGAAATAGAGAATGTGGAAAAATCCCCTTACGAACAATTCACACATCCACCATTTCGGGTTGGGAAAAATTTTTCGAATAGAATCAAAGATCCAAACACCAGTTCTTAGAAATGTGTTTCGCCCTCTTCAACCTCTCTGGGCTTATCAATAAAGATGAGAGGTTGAATATCTTTAGACACATTCCAATCAAAAAACACATGTCATTGTCGGACTTGCCGTAGATTTACGCACCTTCTATGTCTAGGTCTCGAATGTTGTTTTTTGATTGGAATGTGTCTAAAGATATTCAACCTCTCATCTTTATTGATAAGCCCAGAGAGGTTGAAGAGGGCGAAACACATTTCTAAGAACTGGTGTTTGGATCTTTGATTCTATTCGAAAAATTTTTCCCAACCCGAAATGGTGGATGTGTGAATTGTTCGTAAGGGGATTTTTCCACATTCTCTATTTCATCTGTTTGATTTCGTACGAGTGGTCGTCAAACCATTAACCTTGGATCCTTTGATCACTGAGTGTGTTTCAAGGATCTACATCTCATGTTTATATATATATATATATATATATATATATATATATATATATATATATATATTTGTAAGGTTAAAACGTTAAAAGTTCATTAAGTATTAACATAACAATAATGTTGATGACATTTTAGAATGCCAAGTACAGCCTGTAATGTGGCCAAATTTATTAGGTACCTATTATTTAAATTCTTACAATAAATTATACAAGTAATTCTAATTCACATAATCCTAGCTGACCTCTAAGGATAGTATCTATTCAATAGTTAATCCAGTATTAATGGAAAATCATCGACAAATTTTCAGTGTAGAATGGAGATTGAGTCCTAGATTTCCGTAAATATTGCATGGAGAAATATCAACAGTTTTCCGTAATTTGCTATTATAATCCACTAAACATCTTTATTTCTTAACTATCTTGACTATTTTCCATACATCAAAGACATAAAAATATCGATTAAGAGGAAGGAACAAAATGCAAAATTTTGACGCATGTCAAAATTCTCAATGTGTTTTAATTGTATTCTTTTTTTTCGAATCCTGAGAAAACTAATAAATATTTTTGAAAAATTTAAACTCAGAATGAAAGACTACATTATTACCGAGAGCAGAAAGTCCCTCAAAACTTCTATAATGTTTATTTTAATAAATTACAGGGTTGAAAATAAAAAAGAAGTGTGATATTTAATTTCAAATATTTCATTCAAAAGAAACTGCTTGTTTATTACCTATGTAATATAATGTAATATTTCATTCTGCGTTTAAACTTTTCTAAAATACTTATTAGTTTTCTCAGGATTTGAAAAAAATTATATTACGATTCAAATGACAGTACACTCGTGACGTAATCGTACCCTTAATGTTCATTGGTTAGTCGATCTGGGCAACCGTAGTAATGTCTAAGAACCGTGGGTACGAATATCGTTTTAGTTTACTCCTCTCGGTTTAAAAACAAAACTTAGTTATCTTTCATTAAATAGTGTTAAACTAACATTTTGATTGCTTTGATTGATATGTATAACTTTGTTAATGAAAACAGACATTTAAAAATAAATAATTATTTTAAATGTTAGTGTGACAAATATATAAAACCTTTTGTTTGGATCCTAAAGTTATATTGCTATAATAAATTGGTTAATTGGTGTTCTAAATATTCATTCATTTTATACTGATAAATACAATTGTCAAAGGCGAGGATATCTAGACATTTTTAAAATGTCTATATGCCCTAGGTCGACTCAGCCCGAATAAAATGAGTACCTTAGGTAAAACTAGGGGTAATAATAGGCGGTCGAAGCGTAGCACTGGCCCTGTTACCTTCCTTGTATACCGTAGGCCCTAGATATAGCAGACTACCCTGCTATAATCTCAAACCCGCGTTAGCGGTATAAATTTGGCAAGTATTTAAGAGAGATACAGAGAAAAATCACGTTTGTCTTACAAATGTCATGTACAAAAAACAGTCTATAGTTAACTCAAAATTCAAATTCCCAAGTCAAAACAACCCTATGAGCAACTGAAATTTTGACATCATCATAATATGTTCAAAATACAAATTAAAAAAATTTAAAACAAAATAAGTTATCAATCGAAGTAGCACAGAAAACGACAATAAATATCGTTCCCATACCACCAGATTGACAACAGCTGGAATACTTTCTTGGTTACAACCTCCCGAGATTTTCAAAAATTATAAATCATACAGGATGCCGAGGAAATTGAGATGAGAGAATTTTAAATAATTCACAACCCATCTGCTCAGCGTGGTAAAAGTTCCAAGAAAGATTCCTTAGTACTCAACAAAAGAGAAAATGAATTACAAATGTATAAACATTTTCAATTTCTTTGCAACACGAAAATAATTTTTGAAAATCTCGGGAGGTTGTAACCAAAGAAAGTATTCCACCTGTTGTCAATCTGGTGATATGGGAACGATATTTATTGTCATTTTCTGTGCTACTTCGATTGATAACTTACTTTGTATTTCGGTAGATGGCTCTAGTTCATCCGTGACATTTCTTTCTTTGCAATTCGGAAAGGCCCAAAGTATGATGCCTGGAAAAGTCGGAGAGAAGAGGGTATGGGACTACTGATGAGGGGGAAAAGACCACCGAAACCGGTAGACTCTTCCTGCACTCTCCAATTTAACCAGAGTATTATACGGCTGCTGCATTTTCGTGCTGCAAAGAAATTAAAAATGTTTATACATTTTTAAAAAAAGTTAACACCTATCGCAATTTTTATGAGGGGCGAGAAAAAATTAAAATATACAAACTCGTATGACAGGAGATTTGACAGAACTTTTTAACTGCAAGTGCATTTCAAACTGGTTTGACACTTCCACCTCCACGAACATCTAACCGAGGAATTAGTCAAGGGAAAAAACAAAATTTGCTGAATAACCTTCAAGCTATAACTCCAGCCAACAGGAGAAACTTTTGGGAAGAATTACCGGTAAGCGATGTAGATGAAGAAGACAAAATTGGAGAATTTTAAGTTTTTTCACATTACAGGACTTTTTTGTCCTATCTGAGATTTTTAATAAAATCCTAAGCGAAACCGTCCTATCTATCAAAACTCATGGAAGCTTTAAACTAATTACTTCCGTGGATTATCCTGTAAATTGTTATACAAGTCAACTTAATTCAAAATTGCAGTTTGATATCATTAATATTACGGATGGCGCAGAAAACTAAATTTAATTGCATTTTTCTCAAAAGAGCACAATAATTGGTAGACAACACCTTTCAGCTTAGAAGGGCAGTGTAATACAAAGATCTTCCATCGTTTAATGATACGGTTAGAATCGTTACTAAGATCAGCAAGGAAAAATAAATGTTAGAGCGTACATCAGAAGGCAACGGCATTGTTTATATAGGGAGATAGTTGGTCAGCCCAATAGGAAAATTTGTTTGATTCAAATTGAGACAGTCACCAGATGTTCCCACAATTTCTGTCAGGGTCGCAACGTCAAAATGCATAGACACCAAGTTGGATACGATCCTATTCATAACACCCCAACTCGCATACATATTAAGAAAAATTAAATATATATGAGCAATTCCAAACGATTTCGCCGAGTTATGTGGACGAGGTCCTCGGATTTGTACTAAATTTTAGTATGTTATTGTACCTCATAAAAAAATATTTTCCTGAGAATTATAGTCCCCTAGGTCTCATAGGGCCTGAGGTAGGGGCCCTGAAAAGGCCTAAAATTGACTTTTTAAAGGTTTTGAGAGTTATTTTTAAAATACGATATCTCGAAACCTTTTGAAGCAAATTTAATTTTTCAATCTGAATTTTTTTTCGTCTTGACGTCTAGTATTCACAAATAAATTTTCAAATTTCTAAATATTAAGCGTAATTTTGGAGAACTCATTAAGTGCGAAGCAAATTTTGAAAAATTTATATTTTCTTATCTTTTTCATTCCATTGCCAAATTTGAACGCGACGTCCAAGGATCTTTTGTAATATCTTATTTTTAAGGTATTAAGGCAAGGTTTAAAATAGTTATAGGTATATTTTTTATATTGAAAGGCAGCGAAGATATATGCATTTGAGCAGGGCCCTTTTTGTGCAAAACAGCGTTTTTTGGAATTTTCAGCTTAGTGTAACTTTTTTCTTCCTATTTTTTTTGGCCTGAAATTTTTTTTGGGAGTAGTTCTCTATATGTGTAATAATTTCTATGTACGGAACTTCTTGGCCCGGCCCTCTAAGTCTTCGTTTTAAATCCATGAAAAATCAGGATTTTTTGTACTAAGTAACTCAAATTACCTAGTTTTTTAGGATTCAGTTTAATAGATTCGAATAATATTCCAGGCTGTATGCTCGCCCCGTTAGGTAAATTATTCCGATTCATTTTTTTTGCACAAACAGGATGCCAGGCGGTACCGCGGTCGAAAAATGGTTTAAATAATTTTTTTTAAACAAATTCAAAAAATAACTTTTTTTACTTCAGACAATTTTTTTTTAGTTTCTTTGATTCATTCATTCTGAGCAAAAAAGATCTTTCGTGATTTTTCTCTAAAATTGATTGTTGTCGAGTTATACGCAATTTAAAATTTTAAAAACACAAAAACCGGAATTTTCGAGACTTATAACTCGGTTAAAATTATTATTATGAAAGTCACAAAGTGACCAAATCAAAGTTTAAAGCCCTCCCTACAAGATTTTGAAGAAATTTTTGTTATTATTTTATTACAAAGCTGTTATTTTTAAAAAATAATAATGAGCGCTCAGCGTGTATCTCTCGAGCACTCACCACTCGCCTCCATACGCGCTCAACGCTCATTATTGATAATTAACAATACCAGCTTCGTAATAAAATAAAGACACAAATTGCTTCAGGATCTTGTAGGGAGAGCTTTAAACTTTGATTTGATTACTTTCTGACTTTCATAATGATAATTTTAACCGAGTTATTAAGCCTTGAAAATTCCCATTTTCGCTTTTTTCAAATTTTAAATTGAGTATAACTCGACAACAATCAATTTTAGAGAAAAATCATAAGAAATCATTTTTGCTCAGAATGAATCAAAGAAACTAAAAAAAATTTGTCTTAAGTAAAAAAAAATATTTTTTGAATTTGTTTAAAAAAAAATATTTAAACAATTTTCCGACCGCGATACCGCCTGGCATCCTGTTTGTGCAAAAAAACGAATCGGAATTATTTACCTAACGGGGGCGATCATACAGCCTGGAATATTATTCGAATCTATTAAACTGAGTCCTAAAAAACTAGTTAATTTGAGTTACTCAGTACAAAAAATCCTGATTTTTCATGGATTTAAAACGAAGACTTAGAGGGCCGGGCCAAGAAATTCCGTACCTAGAGATTATTACACATATAGAGAACTACTCCCAAAAAAAAAAAATTCAGGCCAAAAAAAATAGGAAGAAAAAAGTTGCACTAGGCTGAAAATTCCAAAAAAAGCTGTTTTGCATAAAAAGGGCCCTACTCAAATGCATATATCTTCGCTGCCTTTCAATATAAAGAAATATACCTATTACTATTTTAAACTTTGCCTTAATACCTTAAAAATAAGATATTGCAAAAGATCCTTCTTCGACGCGTTCAAATTTGGCAATAGAATGAAAAAGATAAGAAAATATCAATTTTTCAAAATTTGCTTCGCACTTAATGAGTTCCCCAAAATTACCCACAATATTTAGAAATTTGAAAATTTATTTGTGAATACTAGACGTCAAAACAAAAAAACTCAAGTTTTAAAAATTAAATATGCCTCAAAGGGTTTTGAGATATCGTAATTTAAAAATAACGCTCAAAACTTTTAAAAGGTCAATTTTAGGCCTTTTCAGGGCCCCTATCTCAGGCCCTATGAGACCTAGGGGCCTATAATTATCAGAAAACTATTTTTTGATGAGGTACAATAACATACTAAAATTTGGTACAAATCCGAGGACCTCGTCCACAAAACTCAGCGAAATCGTTTGGAATTGCTCATATGGAAGAATATATTTAAAAATTGAATTAATGATGTCATGCTACTATACATTATATATAATAGCATGACATCATTAATTCAATTTCTAAACATATTCTTCCATATGTATTTATTTTTCTTAATATGTAAGCGAGTTGGGGTGTTATGAATAGGATCGTATCCAACTTGGTGTCTATGCATTTTGACGTTGCGACCCTGACAGAAATTGTGGGGACATCTGGTGACTGTCTCAATTTGAATCAAACAACTTTTCCTATTGGGCTGACCAACTATCCCTATATAAACAATGGAAACGGATACTAACTGAAGTAGCGCAGAATTTCTAGATGAAAGTGAGGGCAACAGCGACACACAGAACTTATACCGGGTGATCACTGGAGAAGATAGGGTGTGCTTTTAGTTGGTAGACGGATAGGCGGACGTTTTGCATAGGCACGCCTCACCACGGGAGATAGGGAGCCTCAACTACTAGAGTTGTTAAAGATATAATCAAATTTATATTTTAAATATTCGTTTTTCCATAATAAACAATTTAGTTCTTCTTTTACTGATAATAATGCAAGATATGTTTGTTTATCTAGTTTGGCAGTCACATTTCTTATTAATTATAAATACGATATTATATAAGATGAGTTATCACAAGATCACAATAGAATTATTAGTTTTATCCTTTATTTCCCCCCTCATTATTAAAAAAAATATTGACGGACTCTCATTACTGAGATTATTATTTTTCTTTATTTTATTAATTATGCTCATTTTATTATACCTACCCCGTTAAAATAACTCATCTTATGTACAACACATACACTCATAATAACTCTTATCTTAGCCACATAAATAAGATTCTTTAAAAATATAATAAGTATAACAACAAGACATATGTTATACACTTTTAGTCACTCCATAGAAACATACTTTGTGCTAAAATAGTACACAAGAGATGTCTTTACAATCTTACAACAATAAAATTTCCAATAAACAAATATAACACAAAAAACTTATTTTTTAGAGAAACTATTTTGTATTGCGTTCGTTCTACATAAAATCGTGGACAGTCATGTGATAAAGTAACTATACAGTAACCGCCATGCTATTAGACATACGGGTACATTGAGCTAAACAGTCCTGGACTGTATTAGCTTCACTTGTTGCACTGTTTACTTTTATGCCTGGTGACGTCTAAAACATCAGAAAATGTATAAAGGCAAAGTCAAACAATAGGCCATTCCAACATGCTGTCAATTTTAAATCAATCTGACAGCCGGGCGGCAAACATAAATGCTATTCTATCAGTTTTTAATGTGTTCTAGATAATTTTAGTTACGGTTATTTGTAATTTTGTTTTGAACAAGGATTAATTTAACATTTTTACTGGAAGAATCGATAATATGCTTCACCTCTGTTGTTTTGAAGTGTGGAATGCGAAATAATCGTGATAAAGTTCAGTTTTATCGGTTACCATCAGTGCTACATTTTAAGTATAAAACCAACTGAACTAAATAAGTTATGATCTGAGAGGCAAAAACAATGGTTAAATATACTAATAAAGCTATAAAATGTTCTATAAAAATGCTAAATATCTAACTACTGTACCTTCTAGCAACATCTATATTGTCTGCCAAAAACTTTCGAAAATATTCACTCATCTTTGTTTATTTACTACTTAAAACTAAATAAAGTCGTTCAAGTACTTCTTCAAATACTTCTACTATAACTAAAAGCTACACAAAATCAACAACAAAATGTTCGCAAAATACAACTAAAAAACTATTAAGGGGGTAAAAAATTTAAGAAACACAATGTCAAAAAATATAAACAAATAAAATATGTTCGTACGAGGACCCTGTCGCGGACTTCTAGTCATGGCATGCTCTGCTTGTCGTAGACTAGAATAGTTTTGTTGTATCCGCTCCGAGCTTCGCTGGTATCGCCACGTACCTACAGGATTACTAGTATAACTTTTACCGAAAATTTTCTGGAAAGAAAAAAGTGTTGCCTATAATCTGTGAGTTTCGCTGGTATGGCTGCTATCGCCATCTAACGGTTGACTAGTATTCCTATTTCGGTCGGAATTTTAAAGAGGACAGTAGAAAAGCAAATAATAGTTGTTTCAAACTTCTTATATAATTCTTATCGTGTAATATTTACAACGTAAAGAAGTAATTGGATTGCAATCGATAATTAATAGCAGTAAGTACAGAATTTATTATTCATTATGAATATTTTTAAGATTTTGCTTATCGTTTTGACGTTTATGTTGACAACTAATATTAGAAAAAATTTATTCGGCAAAAAAGTATAATAATTTAATATAATTATAGTATAATACTTCTTAAATATTACCTTTTGAATGACAGTTAACGGCATCCTACGTTTGCTGTGATTGGTCGTTATCTTCACGCATTCCAATTTTGTTTCAGGATTGGATTGTAAAATTGAAACCGTCAAAATTTGAGAGTGTGCTAACTGATCCTTTAGCTCAAATTTTTCTACCGTTTTAAAATTAAAATTGTGTTTACTTACTTTTTTCTAATTGCATCAATCCATTTTTGTCGTTAAATCACCTTATGCTTAGCGACAGGAAAGTTGTAGAATACTCAGTTACTATTGTAACCAGTATTTCGACACTCTTTAATACAACAACTTTCGTGAGACATTTAAAAGTTATATTATGCAACTCTTAATGCAGAACGTCAAAAAGCAAATTTCCAGTAAAGGTTTACAAACTTGTTACTACTGGCGCTCGCGAATTTGTAATTATCCCCTCTACCTACGAGCTCACAGCGTATAGGGCTTTTCATTCACAGTCATTTGTTTCGAGCTTCTGTCATGTGTCATCTAATATTAATATATCTACGTCATACGACTTTGGTTTGTATCGTGGGTATATACCAATAACGTATGACGTAGATATATTAATATTAGACGACACATGACAGAAGCTCGAAACCAATGACAATCGATGAAAAGCCCTATAGACCTGTCGCCAGGGGGGGTACAACGGCCTCCTTAATTCAGATGGACTTACCCAAGTTTTTTTTATATATTTTGACCCGTAGAATACAAATTTTTTGGGTAACAGTTGATCCGGATGTCGATAAGATTGTTATAGACAAAGAACTTGAGGAATTACATAACAGCGATTTCTCGCAAAACAAAACATATTTTTGTATTTTTTGGGTCATTTTAAGCAAAAAATATTCCTACAAGTTTTTTCGTAGAATGCATAGTTTTCGAGATAACCGCGGTTGAACTTTCAAAAAATCGAAAAATTGCAATTTTTGAACCCGAATAACTTTTGATTAAAAAATAAAGTAGCAAGTCTGCTTACCGCATTTGAAAGTTTAAGTCAAATTATACCGGTTTTGATTATTTGCATTGCTAAAAATTAATTTTTTTATTGTTAAACTAATCTATAAACACATAGTGTTTCCCGTGCCTAATACATGCGTTTTAACGCATGCTACGTAGAAATTGCCTCGCTTGCACTTGTAGCTACTCTACCTACTCGTTCGATTTTAAATGGGAAATCATTGAAAACATCACTCACATACTAGGTGTTTATATCTTTGTTTAACAATAAAATAATAAATTTTTAGCAATGAAAATAATCAAAACCGATATAATTTGACTTAAACTTTCAAATGCGGTAAGCAGAATTGCTAGTTTATTTTTTAATCAAAAGTTATTCGGGTTCAAAAATTATAATTTTTCGATTCTTTGAAAGTTCAACCGCGGTTTTCTCGAAAACTATGCATTCTACGAAAAAACTGGTAGGAATATTTTTTGCTTAAAATGACCCAAAAAATACAAAAAGATGTTTTGTTTTGCGAGAAATCGCTGTTATGTAATTCCTCAAGTTCTTTGTCTATAACAATCTTATCGACATCCGAATCAACTGTTACCCAAAAAATTCGTATTCTGCGGGTCAAAATATATAAAACAAACTTGGGTAAGTCCATCTGAATTAAGGAGGCCGTTGTACCCCCCCTGGCGACAGGACTACTATGGTAGGTTTAGTTAGGCGTTCATTTTAAGAAATGTTGCTGGCTAAATGGACACAGCTCCCCAAGGCCATAAAAGAAGAAAAAAAAATAAACAAAGAAAAGTCTTACATAACCTTTTATATTGCAACATGACTTTGACACTTATATTACAGATAGTTATCTTTGTTTCACACTTTTATTGACAAAGAGAAACAGTGTAGCCGGTAGCTGTTTTGGTAAATATACATGTTTTTTATTCGGCAACAGCGCTTTCCTGCTAAACATAACGGTAGCAAAAAAACTGATATATATGAGGAAAAATTTGTTGAATTTGTTTGTCGTTAAGTTTGTACTGGTGGGTTATGATGTCATTAAATCTATGACGTGCATTCTTAATTGTTTGACTTTCAGTTTAGAAACCAATATAAACATAGAAAGTTGACAGTTTATAGAATAGCTGTATTTGAAGTTGATACTTGTCATTGTGTTAAAGTTGTAAAATTTATAAAGTACACATTGTAAAATTGTTGGTGTTTGAATAAAGTTATTTTAAAGCAGAGTAACAATACTATTAATTAATGTATATTTTGTATGGAAAAACAAATATTTTGAATAGTTTCATGACAGTCATGACCTGGGACATGAAAGTCCCAGGTGAGAACGGGCCGGATTAGCCCAAGCCTAGCAATTAGGTAGCCGTGTGTCCACTAGTGTGACGCTTACTGTATACATCCACAACAAATGTGACTTACATGCAGTAAAAAAGATTTTGTGAAAAGGCACTTCATAAATCTTTCAGCAGGTATTAAGGTCTCTTATAGGTTAAATACGGGTCAGTCTCACGCTGAGTTAAGCTGTTGTCAATAGCGATAATATATTTTAGACTAATAGTATTTATGGATATTTAGTATTTATGGACTTCAAAAAAGTGATTTTCATAAACTTTAATTAAAATTTACGCCGTTATTAACCAAAATTCAGAGTCGGCGCAACGATATGAAATGATTGTAATTTCAAGACGAATCTATTCAATATAGTAATGAAACACAGACATACTCACAATCATTTAATTATACTTTGACGACCGGTTTCGATCTCTACAATATACAGATCATCTTCAGGTCGGCGTTACAAGTAGTTAAATGCTACAATAAGAGAAAACCTGTGTTAGAACAGTGTCTGATTGAAGAGATGTTAATAGAAAGCCAAATTTAAAAAAAATTTTTAAAAAATTTTATAAAAATTTTTTAGAAATAAAGGTTTGTAACTGTTGACATTTCAGAATATTGTTATATACAAAGGCACACCTATGAGTAAAAATGCTCATAGGCATGTATGTGCAAATGGGTGCATACAGTTTGTGAATTTGTTGAGATTAAAATTTTTTAACCATTAAAAAACAAAATAAACATAAGCTGACTTAAATATGCTTCCAAATTCAAAGTAGTAATAATAAAAGAGATAGTAATATTGTTCTAATCTACTTACATGCCGTTACAAGGATTTCGTTGCAACTTAGTTGTTGTCATATTAGTACGTCCAAATTATGCTAATTGGTTTGTTAGGATAGTGATAGGGTAAACAGACATGTTACGTAGGTTAAAACACAGTAAGATTTCGAATTTGGAATGGATCCTGAAGGAAGATGCGTATGTGAAACGGGTGATGTTTTGTTCGAATGGAGAAAGACAATGCTCCAGGGGTTGCGTATTAATTGTAGCAAAGTATGAAATGATATTCTAGACTCTTGTGCAAATGTGATGGTCTTAGCTCGTAGATGTTATACGATGCGGGCAGAGGTCAAAGTATAGGAGATGACACATAGGAAATTGTTGAAATAAATTAATCTAATTTAAGATGTGTTGTTCTCAGTAACTTAACTGAGGGATGTCATAAGTATAATAATAACATTATAATATTCTGAAGTAGTAAGTGCCATACACTGTGAAACTATGAAGTGTATAGAAATTAAAAGAAAGCAAGTAAGTTAAATGAAAAATTATTATTATCAAAAAGTCGGTTAAGAAACTTTAAATTGAAAATTGAAAAAGGTTAGAAATTGAGAAAATTAAAGATTATTTTGTTTGAGCTATTGTATAATGGGATATGTACAAAGAAAAAGAAAGAAACGAAATATTAATGGAAGGGTGTAGGCACTTACTTGAGAATAGTTTTTTTTTTTTAGTTTAAAAAAACTATTCTCAAGTAAGTGCCTACACCCTTCCATTAATATTTCGTTTCTTTCTTTTTCTTTGTACATATCCCATTATACAATAGCTCAAACAAAATAATCTTTAATTTTCTCAATTTCTAACCTTTTTCAATTTTCAATTTAAAGTTTCTTAACCGACTTTTTGATAATAATAATTTTTCATTTAACTTACTTGCTTTCTTTTAATTTCTATACACTTCATAGTTTCACAGTGTATGGCACTTACTACTTCAGAATATTATAATGTT
The DNA here is from genome assembly GCF_917563875.1 of Diabrotica virgifera virgifera. NCBI lineage: Eukaryota > Metazoa > Arthropoda > Insecta > Coleoptera > Chrysomelidae > Diabrotica > Diabrotica virgifera. The sequence continues at coordinate 182,445,337 of NC_065451.1, forward strand.
ATTATTATACTTATGACATCCCTCAGTTAAGTTACTGAGAACAACACATCTTAAATTAGATTAATTTATTTCAACAATTTCCTATGTGTCATCTCCTATACTTTGACCTCTGCCCGCATCGTATAACATCTACGAGCTAAGACCATCACATTTGCACAAGAGTCTAGAATATCATTTCATACTTTGCTACAATTAATACGCAACCCCTGGAGCATTGTCTTTCTCCATTCGAACAAAACATCACCCGTTTCACATACGCATCTTCCTTCAGGATCCATTCCAAATTCGAAATCTTACTGTGTTTTAACCTACGTAACATGTCTGTTTACCCTATCACTATCCCAACAAATCAATTAGCATAATTTGGACGTACTAATATGACAACAACTAAGTTGCAACGAAATCCTTGTAACGGCATGTAAGTAGATTAGAACAATATTACTATCTCTTTTATTATTACTACTTTGAATTTGGAAGCATATTTAAGTCAGCTTATGTTTATTTTGTTTTTTAATGGTTAAAAAATTTTAATCTCAACAAATTCACAAACTGTATGCACCCATTTGCACATACATGCCTATGAGCATTTTTACTCATAGGTGTGCCTTTGTATATAACAATATTCTGAAATGTCAACAGTTACAAACCTTTATTTCTAAAAAATTTTTATAAAATTTTTTAAAATTTTTTTTAAATTTGGCTTTCTATTAACATCTCTTCAATCAGACACTGTTCTAACACAGGTTTTCTCTTATTGTAGCATTTAACTACTTGTAACGCCGACCTGAAGATGATCTGTATATTGTAGAGATCGAAACCGGTCGTCAAAGTATAATTAAATGATTGTGAGTATGTCTGTGTTTCATTACTATATTTAATATGGACTCACATATGCAACCCATTCAATATACGAATCTATTCATGCAAATTTTATTGTATTTGAGTGACACAAGATTTTCTATAAAATGTGTGCGGTGTCCTTTTACAGGTAGATATGAAGTTACTTTATCTCATTACTGAGTCGCTTGTATGATTTTCCCTTTATACCTTCAAATATAATTTTATAATTCACATACGTATTCTAGATGTCTTGTGTTTAGGCATATATGATTCTAAAAAATATTCAACAAATAACTGTATTCATCACTGGGGTCTACAAAATAGTTTTCTTATAATAAATACGCACATGTCAAATCCCAACATATAGGACGTTACACATGATATGTCAACAAATTACCCACCATCGATCTTTGATACAAAAACGATTAAATGGTTGAGGCCGTCTTTATGCTGATGTGTATCAATAAAGATGACAGTTCTAAATCTTCACTGTAAGCGTTTTTCAGCCAAACGCTTCGGTATCCTGTCCTCAAGCAGGTAACCTATAACAAACAATTATTATTAGGTTTGTTCTAGCATCAGTTTCAAACGGTTTGAAACCATCAGCGAATAGTCGACCAGCGCGAGTAGAGGGGATAGCACTGCTGACTGTATTATGTTCTCTCACTGACCAACTGTTTGCTGACAGTTTCTGACTAGTTTGACTGTTTACTAGAACAAACCTATAGTAAACTACAAAACTCAAAAATTCACGGATGATATAGAATATACAGGGTAGGGCATTAGTGTGACAAAGTACAATTACTCGTTTGTCGTAAGAGATACGAAAAAAGTTATTTACCCGTATTGATAGGGTGACACAAATTTATGTTCTTTTAAATGGAACACCCTGTATATTTTTACACTTTTGGATTCTCCTCGATGCCTTCTTTCATAAAATATAGGGTTTTGTAATATTATACGAGGTAGTTAAAAAGATAATCACGTTTTTCTGTTAATTTCGTAGCAACATTCACATCGTGTAGAATTGTAGTGATTTGACATCAAAATTTCGATTTATGTTCAAACGATTTTTATTATAGTCTATTGTCGTTAAACATTATTAATATAGCGAAATGTATAATTTTAGTATACAGGGTTGGTCAGAACTCGGAATGAGTGTTTTCGGTGTTTTCTTAAATGGAACACCCTGTATTTTAGTACTGTAATGAAATGATATTTTATGGTACTTTTTTATTTCTTAGGCATTCCCTATTCCTAAGTGCTTTAATTTATGAGTTATTCGTGATTATTTAAGCCAAACATTAATAGGGAACTTACATACAATTTTAAATTCGAAAAAAATGGTATAAATTACAACAGAACATACAGTTGTGTCCGGGAATCTTTACCCGTGCGTCATCATTTAAAGCATACGAAATAAGTCGATGATAAGTCGGAAATTGAAATTTATTAAACGCAACAGCAAGTCACTTACTGTCACTTGCTGTTGCGTTTAGTAAATTTCAATTTCCGACTTATCATCGACTTATTTCGTATGCTTTAAATGATGACACACGGGTAAAGATTCGCGGACTCAACTGTAATTTAGAACCTGTATCGAAGATAAAAAAGTTTTGTTTTTGTGCAAGTTTGCCAAAGCGACCCCTATTTCTACGCTCTGTACTTTTATTCGCACTTTTAATTATATTGGCCAATTATATTAGTCCTGGTTACTGGATAATTGTCAAGGCCATAGTCCAAAAAATAATAAGAAGAAAAAATAAGATTCAGGTTATGTTATGAAAACGTGAACAATTGTATGTAGTAAATAAAATTAATTATTAAAATGCAGTACTGCACTCAAAATACAATTAACTAAATTTACCTTTATATAATAATTGCATATCATATCAATATTGTGGAGCAATATATAATTTTTCTGCTTCAATGACAGAAGGTATGAAATATACGTCAATTTGACAATTTCAATTGACAATATGAATTATTTAAGATAGTTGCAATATTTCTCCGCGACTCGCGCACGGTCGTTTCTCGTTTCCCTTCCAAGTACTTGCACACCGCGAATACCAGCCACCCCAAAACGCGTCGTGACGTCACGGGGTTATATGTTTACATTCTGCACCAATTGTATATATAATTTTAAATTAGACATTATAAACGTCAGTAGAAAATACAGTTACGTGACGTTACAAGTGTTTTTGATCGTTTGAACTATTCATATAAAATTTGTACTTTTACAAAATGGTTTTATTTTCAATAGTAAACCTTCTTTCCTTTCCTTCAAAAACTGTATCAAGCTCCAATCTCAACAAACTGGTATATATTATTACAATGACATACGATAAATGTCATTAGAATATAAATATTTTTCCTTTATTCCCCGACGACGAGCTGGCCAAATACCCAAGTAGGTCGAGGCCAATAAACTAAAGAAGAAGGAGAAGAATATTCGTAAATATAACCATAAACGGAGCCACATAGTTAAACTCTGTGACGTCACGGGTCGTTTGAACTATTTTAAGATACAGAAGACTTTAAATTTGTACTTCTAAGTTATTATGAGTTTTTGAAGCGTGAAATTTTGGAAATCTCATTTTTTTTACAAAACTGAACATTATTTTGTAATAAAAAAATGTGCAAGTTCCCTATTGTAACAAAAATTACGTGAAATTTTATTAGGTGGCCGTGAAAATATTCAATCACAAAAAATTGTTTGAAAAATTAATACAGATTAATCTAGACTGATTCTTCATTAATTAATATTGGATAACATATCAAAACAGTCGTCTATCAAGTCTCTTAGTGATTAGACGTGTTTGATTTAAAAGTCGATTCACTAATAGCCGCAAAAAATACACAGTTTGTTTACCTTTTACTCATTTATTTGGTTAAGTTTTTTGGATTTCTACAAGTAAGTCGATTCATTACTTAATTTGTCCTGGGAAATTATACTTAAAAATCCGACTTCTGTCTGGGACGGATGTCGGGAACTTCACCTGGCGGCGGGAAGCCGCCGCGATCTTCAAATATAAGAATCGAGGATATCAGGGTTCTGGATGGCATGGAACTCGACGATTCAAATGTAAATATTAATCAAGATGGTTTTCGTGGATTTACAGAAGCCGATAAGAATAATATTGCAACAGGGGACAAAAATCAAGTTTTTCCAGCAGATAATGATAACAATAAAAGCTCATTAACAACAACAGCAAGTAATTTAGACCAGCCAAACCAGTCTTTCAGACGCGATATTTCCATTAATAATCGATTTACGTCAAGAGATACAGGTCCGTACTTAATTTTTGTGGAACACGAAGTTTTGAATGTGGGAAGATTGCATCCAATGAGACTTGGTGAAAAACTGTTAGCACTTTCGGAATACGAAAAATCGATCTTAGAAATTAGTAGCGTGGGTCGTAACAGACTTAAAATTGAAGTTAATTCAGGGTTAGTTGCGAACAAATTAGTGGAAAATTCGGTATTCAAAGACAATAAACTGATAGCTTATATCCCCTCACATTTAACTGAAAAAAAAAGGTATTGTGAGATCGGTCGATACATATCTGACTGAAAATGATCTTGTTAAAGTTATAAAATCAGAGTGTTCTGTTCGTAAGGTTCAAAGAATGTTTCGAAAAGTAATAAAAGACGGAGTGATTGAAAAAATCCCCCGTCAAATGATAATTGTCACATTTGCAGGGAACAAAATTCCCCAATTTATTTATATAAATAAAGTGAGATGTCCTGTAGACACGTACGTTCATCCTGTTATGCAGTGTTACAATTGTCTTCGTTACGGTCACTCTGCATCTCAATGTAAAGGAAAAAAGAAATGCCGAAACTGCGGCAAAGAAAATGATAACGAATGCACTCAATGTGATAACTTCTGCATTTTTTGTAACTCTAATTCACACAACTCGACAAATCGAGATTGTTCAGAGTATAAAAAACAAAAACGAACTAAGGAAGCAATGGCACACCTTAATATTTCTTTCAAAGAGGCCGAAAAAGTTATTGACAATCCTGCCTACACTAGTATTGTTCAAAAAAACAGATTTGCTCCGTTACTGTCATCCACTACTGAATTCCCTTCATTAGTTTCCAGGCCAAATACCTATTCCAATATTGCTCAAAGCTCATCAAAACATTTGCCTTCCATTGCAAATATTTCAAATACTGCAGCTTCTACTAGAAAAAAACGAAAAATACACCCATCGTCTCCTACGCTTATTACCGCTCCAAGCGAATTTAGCTTTTGTGCTAGCCCCGTATTCCAGTTCGGAAACTATAATAAAAATGTATCTAAAAATAACGATGAACATCTTAAAAATGAATTCGCTACTACTTTGAAGGATTCAATCAATAATTTCTTTTCAGACATTCCTGCTCGAAACCCTGCGATTAATAGTTCAGTTCCCTCTATACAAGATGTAGAAAATATAATTAACAGCGTGATTAAACATTTCTTTACCTGATATGGCCGGTTTAAAAATTGTCCAGTGGAACGCTAGATCAGCGTACTCTAATAAAAACTCTATTACGCAACTTTTTACAGAAGAACACTTTGATATAGCTCTTATTTCGGAATCTTGGTACAAACCTAAGTATGAAATGTCCTTACAGGGATTTAATATTATTAGAAAAGATAGACGTAATAAACGAGGTGGAGGTGTTAGCATAATTATCTCTAATAATATTAAATACAATAATATAGTATTCAACCAAAAATTTAATAAAAATATTGAAGTTTGTGGCATTGATATTGATGTCAATGGCACCAAAATATCTGTGGTTAGTATTTATCGTCCAGGTAGCATTGCAGTCACAGTGAACGACTATGTTTCTCTTTTTCAACAAATTCCGCATAATTTTATTATTGGTGGCGACTTTAACGCCCATCATGGAGCCTGGGGCTCTATAAACAATGATCATAGCGGTAACATACTCATGGAAGCTTTAGAATACTTCGACAACTTTATCATTGCAAATGACGGATCTCCTACCAGAGTATCTGCCCCTGGCTCTCCTCCATCATGTGTTGATCTTACCCTCATTTCGTCCAACTTTAGCTCACAATTCTCTTGGTCTGTTAAAGCAGATACGTATGGCTCTGACCATTATGCTATCACATTTGTGTTACAACAACTCAGAATTGATAATATTAATATTACCCCCATTCATAAATGGTCTATGCGAGAAGCTGATTGGGCATTGTTTCAAACAAAAATTGATAAAGATTTCTCCGAGATTCCGCTTTTCAACAATACTAACGAAATTATTAACTTTATCACCAATTCAATGACATCCTCGGCGGATTCAGCTCTTAAAAAAACTTACCCCTTCTCTCCTAAAAAGGCTCCTCATCCCCCTTGGTGGGATGAGGAATGTCAACAGTTAGTTACCCAAAGGAAGGAAGCTTACAAAACGTACAAGCTCAATATGATAACTTCAAATTATATCAATGTAAAAAAAATAGATGCGCTCTGAAAAAGAACCTTCAAATTGAAAGCCAAACAGGCTTGGGCAGACTATTGTACTCAACTTAATAGGAATTCAAATCCCTCGGAAATTTGGCGCCGGATTAATAGATTTCAAAAGAAGAAAAATGATATCCAACCATGTGAAGAAGATGAGGCGGAAATACTTTTTCATAAATTAGCTCCAAGTTTTCTTAGTCCTTACATTCACTACACACCCACCAGTAATCATGATCATTCTCTTCCAGCCCCAGTTACACTAAGAGAGTTAGAACTTAATATCAAATCGTCAAAACTTACTGCTCCAGGCTTAGATGGCATCAATTACATGATGATTAAAAAGCTCCCTGACTCGGCGAAACACTTTCTTTGTAAAATATATAACAATATACTTTCAGGAGATACGGATTACCCCTCACTAAAACAGTGTCTAATTATTCCTATTCCTAAGGTCAGTGACAACAAAGCTCTGCGACCCATTTCTCTAATGTCTTGTGTATTAAAAACTTTGGAAAGAATTATCAAACTCAGATTAGAATGGTGGTTAGGATTGTATCGGGGCCTATACCAGGAGTTAACGCCCAGCGCAAAAAACGAAGTTGCAATTTCACGGAAAATAAAAATATTGAAGCGCAATTAGAACGGTTTTGGAGCTTGGATGAATGCCAGGAAGCTACACCTCATACAGCGGAAGAACGAAGATGTGAGGAATTATTTGAAAGGGCTACGGAAAGAAACTCGGAAGGCAGGTTTATTGTGAAATATCCATTTAAGGATAATGTGGATAAGTTAGGCCAATCTTATGACACGGCGTTAAAAAGATTTAATCATTTGGAAAGGAAATTAGAAAGGAACGCCGACATGAAACAGCAATATCATGATTTTATGAAGGAATATATCCAGTTAGGGCACATGTCCAAGATTGAATACGAGAATCAAGTGTCAGGAGCTGCTCATTATCTTTGTCACCACGGCGTGTTCAAGGATTCTTCCATCACTACGAAATGCAGGGTTGTTTTTGATGGGTCCGCGGTTAGCGATTCGGGAATCTCACTAAACGATACTTTAATGACGGGTCCTAAATTACAGGATAATTTATTTAATATTTTGTTACGGTTTAGGGAACATGCTATAGTCATTTTAGCTGATATAGCTAAGATGTACCGGCAAATTTTGATTTATGATCCACACAGGGAATTTCAAAGAATTCTATGGAGATTTTCAACGCAAGACGAAGTAGGAGTTTATAGGTTGAACACGGTCACCTACGGGTTAGCTCCATCTAGTTATTTAGCGGTTCGATGCTTATTACAGTTAGCGAGGGAAAAAAGGGATAAATATCAAAGGGCAAGTGAAGTTATACTGCGTGATTTCTATATGGATGATTTAATAACGGGTACAAACACGGTCGAAGAAGCTAGAAGTTTAAAAGGGGAAATAAGTAGTATTTTGGATTCAGGATGTCTTCCACTAAGAAAATGGAAGTCAAATCATCCAGAGGTTCTTAAGGATGAGTCTAATTCAGCAGGAGATATAGAACATTATTTAGCGGAAGATGGGATTAATAAAACACTTGGATTATTATGGAATTCAAAGGAAGATGTTTTGCATTTTAAAATCACGATTGATACAAGAAAGGATAAGGTGAGCAAAAGAGGCATTCTATCTGTCGTAGCTCAAGTATTTGATCCATTAGGCCTAGTTAGTCCAGTGATGATAAGGGCAAAATTAATAATACAAACATTATGGCAGATGAAATTGGGATGGGATGAATCATTACCTCAGGAACTTCACTCGTCCTGGAGCAGGTTCAAGGATAAAATGACGGCTCTGGAAGAATTAAAAATAAATCGAAAATTTTATTGGGAAAAATCAACGGATTTTAACGGTATGGATAATGTAAATTTAGTTTGTTCAAAATCTAGGGTGGCTCCTTTGAAGTCTGCGTGTTTGGAAAGACTGGAGCTATGTGCTGCTCTTTTAGGAGCAAAATTGACTAAAGAGGTAATTAAATCTTTAAATATTAGGTTTACCAAGATAAGACTCTGGACGGCTTCCACGATAGCATTGCCATGGATACGGGGAGAACCGTGCCAATGGAAAACTTTTATAGCGAATAGAGTAGGGGAGATTCAACGGTTAACGGATAAAAATTCTTGGGGACATGTTAGGTCAGAGATAAATCCAGCGGATGTTTTATCAAGAGGGATAGAACCAGAGCAATCCAAGGATTTTAGATTGTGGTGGGATGGTCCTAATTTTTTAAGACTGTACGAAGAAATGTGGTTTGAAACAGAATCAGACTTTAAAGTAGAGCAGCTGCCAGAAATTAGAAAGCCAAAATTGGTATTTTCTCCAATTGTGGTACAGGACATATTCGGTAAATATTCTGGTGTTAAACGGTTAAAAAATGTAATACGTTGGATATTTAGATTTTACATAAATTCCAAATTAAAAAGGGAACAAAGGGTTTTAAGTAAGGTTCTCTCAAATGACGAACAAGAAACAGCTTTGAGACGACTAATAATATTATCGCAGAAACGGAGTTTTTATGAAGACTGGCAAGCTCTGAAAAATTCAAAAAAGGTTTTAAATTCAAGTAAAATAATATGTTTAAATCCATTCTTTGATGATTCGGGTATAATAAGGGTAGGAGGAAGAATACAGAATGCTGAGGTAGCGTACGACCAAAGGCATCCGATTATACTTTCGAAATCATGTAAGTTAACTAGACTCATAATACAAAACGAACACTATCTAAATTTGCATGCGGGTGCGCAAACGTTATTAAATATTGTGAGATTAACCTATTGGCCTATATCGGGTAGAAGCGTGGTTCGGGATATATTACGTAAGTGCATAACGTGTTTTCGGGCAAAGACGTTGCGTCTTAAACAAAAAATGTGAAATTTACCGGCTAGTCGCATTAGTAAACCTTTGGGACGGTGTGGAGTTGACTATGAAGATCCATTTCATATAAGGGCTCATAAGCTTAAAGGGCAAAAAATTATTAAGGGGTATTTCTGTATTTTTGTTTGTTTGGTGACAAAGGGTCATTTGGAGTTGGTGAGTGACTTAACTACTCAGGGATTTTTGATTTGTTTTAAAAGATTTACATCCAGAAGGGGTTTACCACGGGATATATATTCGGATAATGGAAGTAACTTTGTAGGGGCTAACAACCACCTTCAGGATTTATTTAATTTTTTACGGGATAGGGTAAATCAATGCACTTTTGCTGGATACTTATCTGAATTGTCTATTAACTGGCATTTTATACCAAGCTATTCTCCACATTTCGGTGGTTTATGGGAGGAAGCTGTAAAATCGGCAAAATATCATTTAAAAAGGGTTGTTGGGGACACTAGTCTCACCTATGATGATTGGAATACGGTAATTGCGCAGACTGAAGCCTGCTTAAATTCCCGTCCTTTGACCCCTCTTTCTGAGGATCCTACTGATTTTAATGTTCTCACTCCTGATTTTTTAATTGGCTGTCCATTGGTGGCGTTGCAGCAGGAGAACATTCTACATCTGAATCCGGGTCGTATTCAAAGGTTTCAATTGGTAAGGCAGATGATGCAACATTTTTTAAGTCAATGGTCCAAGGGTTATCTGGCTAATTTGCAAGATATAAATAAATGGCGTTCTTCAGCTGACCAGATTAAACCCGGGCAAATAGTAATTTTGGAGGAGGGTGAGGTACCACCCATGAAATGGCTTTTGGCAAGGGTAATGGAGGTGCATCTTGGAAAAGACGGTATTGTGCGGGTAGTGACGCTCAAAACGAGTAAAGGACACTTTATTAAACGTGCGGTGGCAAAAATTTGCGTGTTACCAATGGATAATTAGACATAGGGGAAAGAGAAACTTTCGTTTGTTTTAGGACATCATTTTTGGTTTTAGGTTATATTGTTGCATTGTTTTGTTGGTATAATAGGAACTTTAGTTTTAGTTATCTTGAAAGACTGTGCTTTCAAGGAGGGGCGGCATGTTCGCTGCAATATTTAATGAAATGTCCTGAGACGGCCCTGCCTGCGTGCATATATGGCTTATTAGCGACAAGTTCATTTTTTCATCAGTCTGTTTGTTGTCTTCAAAGAGTTCACACATGTCTTAGTAATAAAAATATATACAGTCCACTTAGTCAGCAGTTTTATTCATTGGGAACACAAGGTTGCACGTGGGCATCCTAACAATTAGGTAAAAATTTGCTAAAAATTTTTTAATATTAAAAGTGTCAAACAATAAAATCATTAATAAATAATTCAGAATTAAATTTATGAATTTTTATTTATTAATGATTTTATTGTTTGACACTTTTAATATTAAAAAAAAAATTTAGCAAATTTTTACCTAATTACTATTGTTCAATTTAATTTCAATATCTCCAACAAATCAAATTAAAACATTTTCACAATCACACCACAACTAATACACAACTGACCAATTCTGGTTTAGGAAAATTGCACAACCAATCTTACATCTATTAGTTCTTGAACATCCAGAACAACATCTAATAATCCCAACTAAATTAAAATATACACTATTAATTAAAAATATAAAAACAACATCACTTTAAATATAACTAACAATTTTTTTTTTGTTTTTTTTTGGTTTCACGGTTTAATGTCGTGTTTCCTTACTAATCGACTCAAGATCCTGCCAATTATTTTGTTTTGTTAATGCATTACATTCAAATCTGTCCCTCTACCATCTCTCCCTTTAGCATAATATAGAGAAAAAGTATGATATTGAATACTACTATATTCTTCCCTTATACCGGAAACATTTAATTTTACTTTTACCGTGACCTGAAGATGCTGTGAATATTGTAGACAGCGAAACCGGTCGTCAGTTGTAAAATAAATTGTTTGTGAGAACGTCTCTCTTTTCTTTACTACAATAGTATGGACTCACACATGCAACCCATTCATTTTTTAATCATTTACAGTATTCGATACTTTGATTACTATGATTACTTTTGTATTTGAGTACCAGTAATCATATCGAGAATCTTATTTCTCAGTAGGTAGGTATTTTGTATAGGTATTTCGATATAATAACGACCATCACCGATCTGTTTAAGGGAAAAAAATGAATTGATTACTATGATTACTTTTGTTACTTTTGTATTTGCGTACCGGTAATCATATCGAGAATCGTATTTCTCAGTAGGTAGGTCTGTAAAGGTATTCCGATATAACAACGACTTTCACCGATCTGTTTAAGGGATAAAAATGATTTGACTACTATGATTACTTTTGTATTTGAGTACCGGTAATCATCTCGAGAATCATATTTCTCAGTAGGTAGGTATTTTGTATAGGCATTCCGATATAATAACCACCTTCACGAAGTACGAAGTAATCAGAGTAATCAAAGTAATCAAAGTAGATACAATAGTCGTTACTCGCTCTGATACGATTGGTACGAAGTAACGAAGTAATCAGAGTAATCAAAGTAGATATAATAGTTGTTACTCGCTCTGATACGATTGGTACGAAGTAATCAGAGTAATCAAAGTAGATACAATAGTCGTTACTCGCTCTAATACGATTGGTATGAAGTACTCGCTCTGATACGATTGGTACGAAGTAATCAGAGTAATCAAAGTAACGATTTGTCTCTCTGTATAGTAATCGTTACTTTCGGTATTCGTAAGTAACGAGTACTTTGTAATGAATAGATACTTTTTCAACATCACTACTACCTTGGTGCGAACATCATCGAAAATTGGGACCATTCCCTAGACCAAATGTAGGATAGAGAAAGCAAGATCTGCATTTCAAAAAATGCCTAAGCTATTCAAATGCCATGATTTATCAATGCCCATAAAAATTAGGTTACTACGATGTTATATCTTTCCTATGCTGCTGTAACGAGTTGAGTCGTGGACTCTCACAGACGCCACCTGCAAGAAAATTGAGGCTTTCGAAATGTGGCTTTATCGTCGAATCCTAAAGATATCTTATACCGACCTTGTTACTAATCAGGGTGTTTTGTTGAGAATGCAAAAAGAAAGAGCAGTAATCCACAATAAAAACAGCCATTATCGAATGCCTCGGTCACATCATGAAGGACAGCGAAAGATATGGACTGCTGCAACTAATATTGCAGGGAAAAATAGAAGGAAAACAGGGACCAGGAAGGCAAAGGATTTCCTGGTTAGCAAATCTATGTACGCGGTTTCATCACAATAACCACAAATCTTTTGTTTTATTCTCATGTGAAATGACAAAAATATATACTTACAGGATAACTAGCCTGGCCGATGAAATTAGGTTCTCCAAAAACATCTACGTCTTGTACAAGGAATCTCAATAATGCAAAATCTGGATTAGTTACAGTAAACTCACATATTTCTTCGTTCCATTTAGGATTTAATCCGTTATCAACAATATTTTTGGTAACTAGTTTTATTCCTGAATCGTATACAGCACCGATAACTTCAATCTCTACAAACGGACTTGCAGTTCCTTTTTTCAGCCTACAAAAATGTACAAAATTGTTACAAAATATTATTTCTGTCTAATATGAGATTAAACTCAATTAACAAAATATTTTAAAATGCGTATGACCCGTATGCGCGGAGACCATATGACCCGATGCAGAATATAAAGTGTTTAATTGCATGTCAAACATGCGCAATAACTACCTCTTAAAACCTACCAAATTCCATTTGCATATCTATACCGGTTTTAAAGCAACCAAACTGTGATTATTTTTCATGCAGAATTACCCCTAAAAGTTTGTCGCACTTATTTAGAAACAATCTGTATTGACGAAGAACATGGCTAGTTGTTAAAGTACCTAACTATTTTATTATCCAACATAAGCGTATGAATCAAAAAACAGCATGTTAAGAAAACCTTAGGCTATAGTTGGGTTTAAATTTCAGTATTTTATAAATGATAGAATATTCCACAGGGTGTGGTGAACTTTTGAGAAAAAACAGTTTGATTGGTACACTCGGTATACAATGACAATTCACCTGTCTAGCAACAATACAGCGATATTGTTAAAGAATAAGGCTATTAAAAAAATCACTTAAATCGGACAACAGGTTTAGGAAATTCGAGACATCAAAAATGACCCATTTTTAAGGTGGAGCGTTAATTTATTGGAGTAGTGTAGTTGAAAAAAAAAATTGTTTGAACATGATGATATCATGCGTTAGGGCTAGAGGCTATTATTGATTATGTACAAAATAAGAGAGCTAAAAGGAACTACAACGTTAACCTGATTTTATTGTCTTATATGGTCAATGGATCTCTATATTTGAAAAACCGCGGAGTGCTACCATTTAAATGGGTGCGTTTTTAAGAAAGGGGTGAATTAGCCCCTAGACACAGGGTGAATTAGGGTGAGTTCTACGCGCTTTTGCTATAAACACGTCTACAGGAAAATCGTTCCAGGTTAAATATGCTATCGAAATATCACATTTTAAAGTAAAAAATATTTTTTTTACACAAATATATTCAAAAGAAAAGCAGGAAAAAAAACACGAAAGAAAGCAATTTTGTTTTTTGCCCCGTAACTTTTTTCCACAGGGATATAGGTATATACATTGCTTCAGCGAAAAATAACTTATATCCTTCTTTAAAATGAAGTTAGGTAAAAGTCTCTACGATTTATAGTTTCCGAAAGAGGATTTTTCAAAGTTCGCCGTGCATAGCATTTTTGGGCCATTTTCCCCATTATTTCGCAAACATTGTTCTGTAACTTTATTCTACGCATTTATAGGTATATGTAATGGTACATTTAGTAAAAAGAAAAGTCAATTACCTTTAAAATGGTCTATTGTATAAGGTTGTACGGCTCTTATTAAGTAAGCTATGCTTTATTTTTTTCAAAGTTTTATACTTTTAATGATTTTTGATATTTTTAATGATTATTTTTTAAATTTCTGATTATGACTTTTTTTCTTGTACATTTAGGTATATACATTATGGAATAAAAAAAGCTTATTTTTTTTTACTTTAAAATGGTGTATTTCAAAAAATTCTATGAGTATTTTTAAATAAGATATCCGTAGGATATCCATGGGTATCCGTAATTTGAGACAAATTTTAATTTTTTTTTATATTTTTCAATTAGAAGAATATAATTGCATATTATAACAATTTTTAATTCCAAATAACTCTTAATAACCCTTTTCGATATTGTGAAATATAAAAGTACTTTACTCTTGAGCGAAATTCATATTTTTTAACATACCTCGTACACTATTGATAAAATTTTATATCTGACGATTGAATATTGGATCTTAGGTTTTAGACTATGCACAGCATTCTTTAAATATTCAGTTTTTTTCATAAAGTTAATAATAAAAAAGTTTTCCGTATGGTTCAAACTTATTGGGACGTATTGCATGTGTATATGTCACATTTTGAAAAAATATATCTTGATTAAATATACAATAAAAAAAGTTATAATGAGAAATTTAACAATAATCGTAAAATATATCAAAAATTATTAAAAGTAGGTATAAAATTTTGAACAGCCATAAATATTTTGCTTAAAAATAGTGATACAGCCTTCTACAATGGACCATTTTAAAGGTAAGTGACTTTTTTTACGTAGAAACAAGTTACAGAGCAATGTTTGATAAGTAACAAGGAAAATGGGAAAAATGGCTGTGAGTGGTGAAATTTTAAAAATCATATTTTGGAAATTAGAGAGACTTCTACCTAACGTCATTTTAAAGAAGAAGGATGGATGTTTTTTTTCTGTGAAGCAATGCCTATACCTCTATCCCCGTGGAAAAAAGTTATGGGACAAAAAACAAAATTGCTATTTATCGTGTTTTTCTCTTGGTTTTCTTTTGAATATATTTTTGTAAAAACAATATTTTTGACTTTAAAATGTGATGCTTCGATAGTAAATTAAACCTGGAACAATTTTCCTGTAGACGTGTTTGTACCAAAAGTGCATAGAACTCACCCTAATTCGCCCTGAGCCTAGGGACTAATTCACTCTTTTTCAAAAACGCACCCCTTTAAATGGTAGCACTTCGCGGTTTTTCATATTCAGAGGTCCATTGACTATATGAAATAATAAAACCCCGTTAACGTTATAGTTCCTTTCTAAAATACATAATCAATAGCCTACTATCAAATTTTGACCATTTTTGTTTGTTACTTTGTGTTAATTTGTTAGTGTTCTGAAACTATTTCCTTGTGGCATTTTATGCAATTTACTATTTTGCTTGGGAAGTGTCACAATTTAAGTTTGAAATTAAATTTATTTGATGTTTCGACTTTCATTTCGGAAATCTTTTCCGAAGTGGAAGTCGTTCTCTGTGCTCCTTGTCCCAGGCATGTTTGTATATCTGAGAATTCTGACAAGGATATCTGATCATCGGATATCTGAAATTTCTGCCAAAAAAAAAACACAAAACCCCTAGGGCCTAGGGCATTGCTATGGTCCATATGATCTAGGCCTTTTTCATTGTTTGAAAAGAAATCCCTAAACGAAAAAAAAAACAGGCTATAAAATAAAAATCCACGAGGAAAATAAAATTCCTGTAGCTGGCTGTATACCATAAATCACAAACAATACAAGATCCTTTGTAAAAGGTATCTTTAAAAGACCCCAATAAGGGTTACATCACAAAACAAAACGTTTTCGGATTAATAGGTAATCCATCATCAGTGCTAAGCCAATAGCATGCATGCGTGAGCCACCAAAAAGTTATGGGTGAAAACCCTTTAAAAGTTTCAAGATCTTAAATGATACTACATATTATTATTAATACAGATGGATATTGCAAATATTCCTGGATATAACCCAGGGCAACACAGGACTCTAACCCACGTGGATGTGATATACAAGGAATGAACCTCCCATATTGAAAATTGAGTGTCAACTGTCAATCTTTCACCTTTCAGTTCAGTTGACACTCAATTTTCAATATGTGAGGTTCATTCCTTGCATATCACATCCACGAGTCCTGTGTTGCCCTGGGTTATATCCAGGAATTTTTGCAACATCCATCTGTATTAATAATAATATGTAGTATCATTTAAGTTCTTGAAACTTTTAAAGGGTTTTCACCCATAACTTTTTGGTGGCTCACGCATGCATGCTATTGGCTTAACACTGATGATGGATTACCTATTAATCCGAAAACGTTTTGTTTTGTAATGTAACCCTTATTGGGGTCTTTTAAATATACCTTTTACAAAGGATCTTGTATTTTTTTAGGCTATAAAATCTTCCCAGAACTTTTATAATAATTTTTTTTTTGAGAACTATTTCCGGAGTGGAAATCGAAATGCCAATTCATCCTACGAATAATTGTGACTCAAGCCTATATAAACATACTAATTAAATTAGACATGCCACAAGAAAACAGTTTCAGAACCTTGTAATAAAAAAGTTACTAATCAAAAATAATGCACTGAAAAAACAAACAAACTACTTATAGACCAGGGCGCATCTGTAAAAATATTATAGTGCAGCCGATAGGTGAAAGAATTGTGCATTTAATGATAGAAGTATATAATTTGGACCACATATATACTACACATGTACACATATAAAGGTTTAAATTTAGATGGGAGGTCATCTCAGATTTTGCCCTTTACAAAAATGGCGGGCATTCAAAATGGCGACAGATATATGTGACTAATAGCACGATAACTTTTGAACGAGACGTCAGATTTCAACCAAAGTTGGTACGTAGGCTCTTTTTTTGATGTATAAGATCGAGGTCTTGAACGGGAAGAATCGGTTTACCAGAAGTTGTTTTTTTCCTGGTTTGTATGTAAAAATATTTTGTTGTTTTTTCAATTCTTTCACCTTGTATGTATTAATTTTTTAAAAAGCTAATACCGCCATTGAAAAGAGCGTAAAAATATTTTTTATGAAACATTCTGAACTTTTTGGTTATGTTAATTACCATTTATTACATGCATAACGTATCTTCTCATGTACCTAAGTGCGGCAGATTCGAGAAAAATATAAGAATTATTGGGTATTTAATGTTAGAAGCATATAATTTGAACCACATATACTACACATACAAAGGTTCAAATTTAGATATGAGGCCATCTCAGTTTTGTTCCTTTTACAAAAATGGCGGGCATTCAAAATGGCGACTATACATATGTGACTAATAGCACGATAAATTTTGAACTAGACGTTAGATTTCAACCAAATTTGGTATATAGGTTGTTTCTTTGATGGATAAGATCGAGATCTTAAACTGAAAGAATCGGTTAACCAGAAGTTGTGTTTGAACTGTCTTTTTAATTTAAAAATATGTTGTTTCTTTTTCAATTCTTTCACCCTGTATATATAAATTTTTAAAAAAGGTAATACCGCCATTGAAAAGAGTGTAAAAATAGTTTTTAGGAAATATTTTGAACTTTTTAGTTATGTTGATTACCTTTTCATTTTGAATGTACGCCATTTTTGTAAAAGACAAAATCTAAGATGGCCTCATATTTATATTTGAATATTTGTATGTATAGTATGCGTGGTCCAAATTATATATTTGTATCATTAAATGCACAATAATTGTTATATTATTATTTGCACGAATCTGCCGCACATAGGTACCTACATGTGAAGATACGTTATGCATTTATTAAATGGTAATTAACATAACTAAAGAGTTCCAAATATTTCCTAAAAAATATTTTTACACTCTTTTCAATGGCGGTATTACCTTTTTGAAAAATTAATATATACAGGGTGAAAGAATTGAAAAAGAAACAACATATTTTTAAATTAAAAAGACAGTAAAAACACAACTTCTGGTAAACCCATTCTTCCGGTTCAAAACCTTGATCTTATTCATAAAAAAAAAGAACCTATATACCAAATTTGGTTGAAATCTAACGTCTATTTTAAAAGTTATCGTGTTATTAGTCACATATGTATAGTCGCCATTTTGAATGCCCGCCATTTTTGTAAAAGGAACAAAAACTGAGATGGCCTCATATCTAAATTTGAACCTTTGTATGTGTAGTATATGTGGTCCAAATTATATGCTTCTACCATTAAATGCAGAATAATTCTTATAATATTTGCTCGAATCTGCCGCACATAGGTACATGAGAAGATGCGTTATGCATTTATTAAATGGTACTTAACATAACCAAAAAGTTCAAACTGTTTCATAAAAAATATTTTTACGCTCTTTTCAACGGCGGTATTAGCTTTTTAAAAATTAATACATACAGGGTGAAAGAATTGAAAAAAACAACAACATATTTTTACATATAAACCAGGAAAAAACAACTTCTGGTAAACCGATTCTTCCAGTTCAAAATGTCAATATTATACTTACATCAAAAAAAGAACCTATATACCAACTTTAGTTGAAATCTGACGTCTCGTTCAAAATTTATCGTGCTAATAGTCACATATGTCTAGTCGCCATTTTGAATGCCCGCCATTTTTTTAAAGGGCAAAATCTGAGATGGCCTCTTATCTAAATTCGAACCTTTATATGTGTAGTATATGTGGTCCAAATTATATGCTTCTATCATTAAATGCACAATTCTTATAATATTTTGCACGAATCTGCCGCATTATTAGTAAATACATTTGGATGTTGAGAGATGACTCATATTTTTTTGCAGAAATTGCTTGAAAGTAACTCATATAATACTATTTGAGTTATCCTCCCACTCAAAAAGGTCAGGAACATTGTTTAAATAATCAAAACGTCAAAAAATGAAGGAAAAATTCGATTCTTTTCTTCGTTTTTTAACTTAAAAGTATTCATTTCCGAGAAAAGTTGCACTGACATAAAAGTTGCGTAATTAAACTTTCTACAATACAGGATTGGTTAAAAATTTTAAAAATTGTCGTCCTTGTTGCAAAATAGCAATATTTGCGAAAAAACCATAAAAAACAAGTATTCGCATTTTAAGTTTTTCAACCATTTGTACTACATTTAGGGCCTTCATATTTTACATTGAGAAACTTTAGGATATTATATTAAAACAATACTGTAAATTTCATTAAGATCGGCTTAATAGATTTTTCAAAATGAATTTTGCAATCCAACTTTCACAAAAAAAATGTATTTTTTCAAAATGTTGCAGGACTGAAAATAAAGCAGACAGCAAGTTGAATATTTTTTTTACATATAGAAGAATACCGTACCTTTTATTTCCAATTTGCTAAATTAAAATCGGTTAACTACCTCGGCGCCAGAAATTTTTTAAATAAACAATAATTTTTGGTGCTACGCGCAGGACAGCGGATACGCTTGCTCTGATTGGGCATTCCAATGACCTTTGATAATGATCGATAAATTTTAATTTTTAGTAAATTTCGATATAAATAAATAAATTTATTTATTGCAAAATAAAAACACATACTCTGTCCTTTGAAATAACACTTTTTTAGCAAAAACTTTCTTTGTTCATATATTTTAATTTGGAGAATAAAGTTTATTATTTTTAAACATATGCAATTGTTTAAACAATATTTCACAAACAATAATCAAATTAGTTTGATTTTTGTGGAATTAAAATATTAAAATACAACAAAATATAGAGTAAGAAAATAATATATTACTAGGTTGTTCAATAAGTCTTGCGGTTGGATAAGAGAGGGCTACTAACATGTTTTTTTTGTTATATTGGTACACTCTTCATATGAACGTATGTGAAGCTTTGTTTCAATCTGTCAATTCATTATTTTTTTAGAAGCCATTTAGTATCGATGTGTCACAGTATTTTTTACAATGGAAATAATCACGTATCGTGCAGTGATTGAATTTTTATTTTTGGAAGGTTTAAAGGCAAAGGACATTTATGAACGAATGTTAAAAGTGGATAAGGACTCTTCGCCTTCAATTATTACTGTACAAAGTGAGTTGCTCAATTTAAACGTGGTCGTTCAATCCTTGAAGACGATCGACCTCAAAGACGCCCAAAAATAGCAAGCCCATCAGAAATCGTAGAAAAAACATGGATATGGACAGGATATGGTATTGGAAACTCGTCGAGTAACTGAAAATGATTTAGTAGAATCCCTAGGCATCTCATTCGGCAGCATCAGCAATATTTTGGCCGAAGTATTGGGTTTCAAAAAGCTGTGGTCACAATGGGTGCCGCATTTGCTGACAACGGACCACAAACACATTCGAATCAACAATATTTAGGGCGTTTTCGACAGGATATTGTAGATTTTGTGCGTCCATTCATCACAAAGGATAACACTTGGTCTATCACCATAATCCTGAATCAAAACAAAAGGTTAAAAAGTGGTAGAATCTGGGTTTTCGGCTCCAAAACGAGTTTGTGTCCAGAAATCGACCAAGAAGATTTTAGCATCAGTTTTTGGAATTTGAGAGGAATTTTTTGTGTGGATTACTTGCAAACTGATAAAACAATACATTCTAGATATTATTGTAAACATTCAGCCCAGCTGAAGGAAAAAAAATCGTGAAAAAAACTCAGTTTACAGAAGAAAAAAATCCTTTTTCGCCAGGACAATGCACCGTGTTATATGAATATTTTACTAATGTCTAAAATCCATGAATTAAAGTTCGATTTGTGAGAGCATCCACAGTATTAATCAGATTTGGTTCCTAGCGACTTTCATTTGTTTCAATATCTAAAAAAAAATTATGCGTGGAAAGAGTTTTTCATCAAATGACGAGTATGTAACAGCTGTGGAAGCGTATTTTGCAACCCTTCCTGATTCTCCCTTCAGTAATGGAATTAATAAATTAAAATCTCCTTAGAACAAGTGTATTGATGTTCAGGATGACTATACTGAATAATAAAGTGTATTTTAAGTCATAAAATTGTGTTTTTCTTATCGAACCGCAAAACTTATTGAACAACCTAGTAGATAAATATTGGAACAAATTTTGGTGGAAATCAACTTGTGCGAATCGAACACCGCTGTCCTGCGCGTAGCACCAAAAATTAATATTTATTTAAAAAAATTACTGACGCCGTGGTAGTTAATCGATTTTAATTTTGCAAATTGCAAATAAAAGGTACAGTATTCTTATATATGTAAAAAAAATCGACTTTCAATTCAAGCTATCTGCTTTATTTTCAGTCCTGCAACATTTTTAAAAAATGAATTTTTTTTGCGAAAGCTGGATTGCAAAATTTATTTTGCAAAATCTATTGAACCGATCTGAATGAAATTTACAGTATTGTTTTACTATATCATAGAGTTTTTCTGTGTAAAATATGAAGGTCCTAAGTGTAGCATAAATTGTTGAAAAACGTAAAATGCGAATACTTGTTTCTTTATGCTTTTTTCGAAAGTATAGCTATTTTGCAACAAGAGTGGCAATTTTTAAAATTCGTAACCAATCCTATTTTATAGGAAATTTAATTACGCAACTTTTATGTTAGTGCAACTTTTCTAGAAAGTGAATACTTTTAAAGTTATAATCAAAAAATTAAGAAAAAAAATGTTTCCTTTATTTTTTGACATTTTGATTATTTAAACAATGTTTCGGATCTTTTTGAGTGGGAGGATAACTCAATTATTATTGTATGAGCTGTTTCCAATCAATTTCTGCAAAAAAATATGAGTCACCACTCAACGTAAATCTCAAAACAGATCGCCCTGGACTGTTAGTTTCAACATAAAGTCTACAAATACCTGCAAAGATGTCGTCCGGCAATTACTCTTATTGAAATATTTAGGGGTTCGATACCAACCAGTGTGTTTTTCTCGTACGGATCGAAATAATCATGCAACATAAAGGTCGGCTTTAGCAAATATCCACAATTGCCGTTGTCCCTGAACTTAGCCTGGTTAAGTTGCATGGGCTTCCCTCCTGTTTGGAAGTTTAAAGCTACCATTTGGGAACCACAGTTCCAAATGTTAATAGGGTTGTAGTTGGAAGAATCGATTCTTTGGCCTTTGGGATACACCTATAAATTAAAAGTTGTGTAAATGCAATATAAACATTGCGATCCAAGATGTAGTTATCATTAACATTGTAGCACTTTTTTATCCACTATCTACATGATAACAATTTTAGATTTTAATTTAGCACTTTGGAATTGAGTTTTAGATTTTCGGACAAGAATAAGCACAATTCAAATGTTTATTGACACTGTCAGATGTCTCTAAAATACCAATCATTATCTTTTTTCAAAATCCACAAGGAAAGAAAAGTTTTCCTGTAGTTGGCTGTATACCATCAATCACAAAAATTGGAATAAATCCTTTGTAAAAGGTATAAAATTTATTAAAATTATTTTAATAAATTTTATACCTTTTACAAAGGATTTATTCCAATTTTTATTATCTTTTTTATTTCATGCTTCGATGGACCACCATACAGCAATTTAAAATAATTATTTTAGCTTTTCAACCAGAATATCTGATAGATATTTTGCCGTTTGTTCGTTTTTCGATTAAATTCTTTAAAACGATTAATGTTTAATCGCTTTAAAAAATAGAGTATACATTCCAAAAAAATCATTTGTAAATACATGTGAATTCGAAAAAAAAAATACAGATAAAGGAAGAGCTTTATAACGAATTATAGTCGAGTAACGAGTTATTAGTCGATGAATATTCACAAGAAGGTTCTGAAATGTTAGCTGTGGTCTATATTATTGTATGGTTGTGAGACATGGACGTTAAAAACCACAATGCTAAATAAATTATAAGCATTCGAATTGTGGTACTATCGACAAACCCTAAAGATATCGTGGGTTTCGCACAGTTCCAATGAAGATGTTCTCCAAATGCTGTATTCAGAACGTCTCATAAGCATCATAAAGAGGAGAAAAACAGAATACTTCGGCCATATAATTAGAGCACCTAATTACCATCTGCTTCACCTAATGATACAAGGAAAAGTGGAAAGAGATGATTGGTAGAAAGAAACTTTCATGTTCGCGTAATATTAGACAATGGTGTGGTTCCACAGTAGAAGAATTATTTCGCTCAGCAGCTGATAGAGAAAGGTTTCAGGAACTTGTGAACGTGATGACAGCCAACGTCTGAATACGGACACGTCACCTAAAGAAGAAGAAGGACCAAGTATATCAAAGGATCCCAAGTATTATCTCAAAATAGTTTTTGGAGATGCCAATGCCATAACAAAGTCGAGATATAACGTAAAAAAATAAACATAGACGGTTGTATTTCGATTCAATTCGGTTCTCTCTTTACGAGCTGCTAACACGTGTTTCTAAGTCAGCCGTCATCAGAAAGGTTCGTAAGACTACTATTTTTATTGAATTTTACGCAGCACTGAATTTGTTTAGACGTGTGTTTCCTTCAACATAGTCATGAGCTATTCAAAATATTCATTATATGTAATTTTTGAAATTATTGCGTCGAAAGAATTTTGTCACGTAAAGTGGCAATACGGGCCTGTCGGGCCCTACTTGTATTTATACCTAAAGTCTAAATCTTTGTTACAGAAGTTAATCTGGCAGTCAGGTAATGTTTTTGTGGATTATGTAGACTTTTATGATTCCGGAAATCCAATAATAAAGTCTAAACGTGCAACAAACAATTTAAACATCTCTTTAATGTGAACATCAAAGAGATATAGAATAGGTGTTATATCTACTCTAAATGAATTGTAAAAACTGATAATGATTGCTGGAATGTAATAGTATTTTTAGGTAGGTACCTATACATATTTTGAAATAAATAATGCATCTGCTATCAGTCGTTTGATACCGATGTTAGTTTCGACAACTACTAAGCCAATAAAATTATATTGAATTACAGTGAAAGTAGATAGTGCGAATAAAATGTCCCAAAAACCATTATCAGCTGCAGAACTGCAACATATTGCAAATAATTTATGGGATTCGGATGATGAAGAATCTCCTGAAGTAGTTGGCATTGAACGTGACTCTGAAATTGAAGATCATCTTTCGGAAGCAAGTGAAGAGGATGATCAGCAAGTAGTATTGAGTGATAATGAAGAAGAATGTGTAGCTACCAGTTCCCAGATTTCAGAGTGTGTAATTTTTGAAACTAAGGATGGAATTAACTGGAAGAGTCCACCACAACCGACAGGACGTATGCGATCCTGCGACATAATAAAAAGCAAAGTGCACAAAGTAATGTTAGCCCCTGGTCAAAGTGTGGATGATCCTGTTGATTCATTTTGTTTGTTTGTGGACGAAAAAATTGCGAATGAAATAGTGAAGTGTACAAATACAGAAGCCAAAAAAGTCCTGGGATAGAGAACTGGACATATTGTGACTCTACAGAGATATATGCCTTTATTGGACTCATACTAACTGCAGGGCACCTGAGTATCAACAATCATAATGTAGATATACTTTGGAGGAAGTTTTAAGGCCCTACTATATTTTCTCTTTTATACTCTTTTCTCAGAAGGGTTTTCACGCAATAATGAAAGGCAACAACACCGTAATCTTTTTCCAGGGTATGCGTAAATACCAATCCCTCTTTTCAAATAAAATGGCCCATTAGATTTACAAAAGATTTTATTTATTTATTAATTAAGTCTTCTTTGGCTCCAAATCTTTATTACTTGTAAATAAATATTTTTTCTACATAAGTTTTTTTGCATTTCATTATTTTGTGCAAATCCTTCAGGTAGATCGCACCCTCGACGTAGACCGCACCCTCGAGGTAGACCGCATAGGTACTATAGTAGCACCTTTTTTTAATCTAGAGAATTTAAATTTAACTTTAATAAAAAATCAAAAATGAATATTAGACATAATCTATGGGTCCTAAATATTAATAGTACATTAAAGAACAGTGGTGGGCCCAACGGACCCGAGTTGCCCGGTTACGTAAGTAAAATGTGTTACCCGGATAAGGGTTAAAGGCGATGCTCGGAATACCGGGTGTCCACTTATATTTTCCCCCATTTTAACTGCCTATAACTTCTAAACGGCTCAAGATAGAAATATGCGGTTTTCGCTGAAATGTTTTATTTTAGTAAAAGATTTGTCTGAATGGATTGAATTTTGAAGATATTCTTCTTTAGCGGCGAATCGATTGAGGGTAAAATTTGATTGATCCGCGCGCATGCGCACACCGACAGTATGGTATTAGTTGTTATACGGGCTCTGATTGGGTGTTGAAATTTTGAAATGATCTGTCAATAATTGTTCAATATGGAGGTTATCGGTAAACAAAAATATTGTATAATATTAGTTTTTATTGATGAGTGGACAGAAATAAAATCAAATTTATAATTATAGTGACTTTTTAAATAGTATTGAAAAGCCGCAGGTACGTAATTCTAAATGTTTCAGTTGGAAATACCTAATAGTTTCAATACCTATCTATTTGGAAAATGTAAACAAAATAATGTAGTTACCTATTAGTAGGCAATGCTTTAATTTACATAATCTGTTTACGAACAAACTTTCTACAAATCTCCATCTCATATATCGTTTTCTTACTCTATATTTTGTTGTATTTTATTTCGACAAAAATCAAACTAATAATTTTATTAAATTCATATAAATTTATGGTGTAAACGTTTAGCTTGTGTATATTCCCACATGACGTATACGAGAGTTTGGTGCAGTTTGAAATGACGTCAACTTTCATACGGCGCGGTAGACGTGAAGTGGGTTCAAGCCCCCAGCAAGTTATTATTTTTTTATTTATTTTTATAGATTTTATGATTGTAAGTATATTATTATATAATTTTTGAAGATATTCTTCTTTTTTGAAAGTGGTAGATAAGAAAGTTAGTTTGATTTTTAAATAAAATAAGTACAAATAACCTTTTAAGTATATTTACTTCGTTTAAATTACCTATTATATAATAGAAGAATATCTTCTTACGTGCGTACAAAGTACACACACATTCTTTTTTTTATATCCCTTTCAAATACGAAAAAAGGCGGATTTTTGAAAAAAAAAACGTTATTGACTTTCTTTAATGGAACACCCAGTATATTTTTTTTACAAATTGAAAGAAAGGTTATTCACCTATCCAGCGATTTTATTTTGTAAAATCGGTTGTCAAATGACTGAGCAATTAATTTTTAAAGTGAAAGATGCAATGTGGAAATCACATAACATAATATCATTTTGCTTATTATGGTATTTAGGTATGTGATATCCACGTTGCACCTCTCATTTTAAAAATTAATTACTCAGTGATTTGACAACCCATTTCGAAAAACTTTATATCGCTGGATAGGTGAATAACCTTTCTTTCAATTTGTAAAAAAAATATACTGGGTGTTCCATTAAAGAAAGTCAACAACGTTTTTTTTTCAAAAATCCGCTTTTTTTTCGTATTTAAAAGGGGTATAAAAAATTCAATCCATTCAGACAAAACTTTTACTAAAATAAAACATTTCAGCGAAAACCGCATATTTCTATCTTGAGCCGTTTAGAAGTTATAGGCAGTTAAAATGGGGGAAAATATTAGTGAACACCCGGTATTTCTATTCCACTAATCACTAATGAATCAAGAGTTTACCCATCAAATCACCATTATTTTGTACAAATTATCTTATATTTTACTCACCCTTGAAAACTGATGCTGATGGTATTTCAAAAAGAATTTCCTCATTTGTTGGCATATCAATTTTTCAGCCTTGTTTTCTGGGAAAGATGACATTTCATAAAACACGAACATCTGTTGCTTCACCCTTTCCATATTAAAAGTGGTACTTTGACAATAAATTATAAGATTCGACATTTCTTTCGCAATTTTGAACGCTCTTTCCATTTCTCGGTGTTGTGTTTCTATGCGTGATGCTACCTGAGAGACAGTCAAAATAGCTCCGCACCATTCTTGGGCCTGAAACGATAAAATATGAAGGAAAAATATACAGATATATATATATATATATATATATATATATATATAGTTTAGCTCTCCAGGCCTAGAAGGCCCATGGCTTGGTTTACTATTCCTTTCCAATCTCTCCTATTTGCTGCTTTATTTTTCCAATTTGTGATTTTCAGTTCTTCTATGTCTTTTTCAACATCTTTCTTCCATCTGGTTTTCGGTCTACCTTTCTTCTTCTTTCCTCCTATTCCTCTCGTTAGTATTTTTTTGGGAAGTCTCGTGTTTGGCATCCTTTGGATATGTCCCAACCATCTCAGTCTTTGTGATTTTACGATCCCTACTATGTTTGGTTCACCATACATCCTCTCCAATTCCACATTTGGTCTTCTTATCGGTCGCTGACCAGCGAATAGAACACACGTGTTTAGCTCGTATCTTAACTCGATTCTCGGGCAGATATAGCAATAAAACAATTGTGTTATACAAAAGTGCAGTGTAACTATAAACCAATATATGTAGGTACATAAATAAACAACCTAATTAGTTAACTAATTATACAGTGAAAAAATCGGAAAAAAGTAATTCCAACGATAAGGAATTAAATTCTTGTGTAAAGTGATAAAAACTTGTGTGATATCGAATATAAACAAAGCAGGTTTTGCAGTAGGTGGAAACAAAACAATATTGTGAATGGTGTATTTCTACAGGAAAATAAAGCATATTAATAAACAGAATCAGCTGTAAGTAGAAAACTTTATTATAATATAATTAATTTTATTATAAACAGATAACCAGGGCCGGATTTTGATTTTGATTTTACCTAGGAATAAAAGTGCTGGAAAATTAGTAACGGCTAGCGCGGGTGCGGGTGGGAATTTGAACTGTGAGTAGAGTTCTCCACGAAACTTCACCCGTGACGCATTGACTAATAACTCTAGCACGAAAAATAACTAGGAATTAAGAACAATGAGTTCAGATAGCGAATTAGATGATGAAATGAAAAGGAGAAGGGAAGAGGAGGAACATCCCAGCAAAAAATCAAAAATAACAGCTAGAACATCACAAAAAACAGATGAAGATAACATAAGTGGAATGGAACAAATGATGAAAATGATGAGGGAATTAGCAATGGATATAAAAGACATAAAAAAAGAACAATATAGATCTGGAGACGAAATCACACAACTAAAGAATGAAATTAAAGAACTGAAAGATCAACAAAGCGGCTACAAAGATGAAATAAAAAAGCTGCGAGAAACAAACGAAAAAGCTATAAATCAAATAGGTCAATTAGAAAAAGAAATTAGTATAGCAAATGAAAAAATAGAGAAATTGGAAAGAGAAAGAAAGAGAAAAAATGTAATAATACAAGGAATAAAAATTGATACAAATGATCAGAAAGTTTTACGAGGGGCTATGGAGAATTTTATGGAAAAAGAGCTACAAGTTTCAGTAGATGTAAATGGAGCAAGGAAAATAGGAGAAAATACTGTCATAGTGGAACTCAACAGCGTGAAAAACAAAATAGAAGTAATGAAAAATAAAAGTAAATTAAAAACCAAAAAGGACGAAAGAATCTATATTAATGATGATATGTCAAAAGAAGAAAGAATTATTCAGAAAGAAATTAGAAGCAAGGCTATGGTAGAGAGGCATAATGGAAAAAATGTAAAAATAGGATACCAGAAGCTAATCATTAATGGTGAAATATGGACATGGAATAACAGCCAACAACAACTCATAAAAGAGAAAAATATACAACCAAAAAACTAGCAATACAACGAAAGCAGACTGAAATAACGGAGACGACATGGCAAAGTACAGGTACACGAAATAGACAAAATGTACAGATTATTAATGAAAAGCAGCCCATAAAAGAACATATATTAGTAGGAACATGGAATGTAAGAGGAACATACGAAGAAGGAAAACTGAAACACCTAGTAGATGAATGTAAAAAATATAAATTCGAAATAGTAGCACTACAAGAAACGAAACAACTAGGCCAAAACTCAATGGAAATAAATGACTATTTATTTTTCAATAGCGGAGGCGAAAATAGAATGTTAGGCACAGGATTTGTAGTAAACAAAAAGCTGAAAGATCTAATCGTTGACTTTAAACCAATTTCAGAGAGAATATGCATACTAAGAATAAGAGGAAAATACCAAAAAATAACATTTATAAACATACATGCACCGACTGAAGAGAAAAACATAGAGATAAAGGAAGACTTCTACAGTCAAATAGATACAGTATTCGAAAATATTCCCAAATACGATATAAAAATAGTACTAGGTGATGCTAATGCCAAAATAGGAAAAGAAGAAATATACACACCCACCATAGGAAAATATAGTCTGCATGAAACAACGAATGAAAATGGTCACCTCTTAATAGATTTTGCAAAAGAAAAAAACATGATCGTTATGAGCACGTACTTTCAACACAAAAGAATATATCAAGGAACATGGAGATCACCAGATGGAAAAACCATAAATCAAATAGATCATGTGCTCATCGAAAAAGACATGGAAAAATGTATAAAGAACATAAGAACATATAGAGGACCGGATGCAGACACAGATCACTTTATAGTCGGAATACAACTTAAACAGGTTATACCAGTTCTTAGAAATCAACAGAAAAAAAGGTACAAAGTAACTAAACCTATTAGACTACTGTCAGAAGAAGAACAAAGTAAATATGAAAGACTAGTCACTAGAGAACTGGAAAATATTGCAAAAAATGAAAACATCGAACAAAAATGGACGCAAATAAAAGTATGTATGACCAAAGCAGCGCAAGTCAGTAATAGAAATATAAAAGATGGATTCAAAGAATGGTTTGATGAAGAATGTAAAATAGAACTGGATGAAAGAAATAAGTTAAGACTCAAAATGATGCAAGTGAAAACACCAGAGATGGAGATACAATACAACGAACAAAGAAAACGAACTAAAAGAATCATAAGAGCAAAGAAAAGAAAGTACAACGAAGATAAATTGAAATGCATAGAAGAAAACTATAAAAATGGAGAAGTCAGGAACTTATATCAAGGAGTAAAAAATGAGAAAAAGGGGTTCCAAAGAAAACCTGTACACTACAAAAGCAAAAATGGAAGGAATTTAGTAAGCGACGAAGAAATACTGAGCAGATGGAGAGAATACTTCGAAGAGCTTCTAAATGAAATTCCCACAACAGAATATGCAGAAGAAGAAGAAGAAGGACCGAATGAAAATATTGATCAAGAAGAAATACAGGAAAGACCGCCTAATGAAAAAGAAATAAAAGAAATAATAGAAAAACTAAAGAAAAACAAGAGCCCAGGTAAGGATGAAATAACAGCTGAAATGTTTAAATATGGAGGACCAGTACTAATTAAGCATTTGGAAAAGCTGATAAAAGAAATTTGGGAACAAGAACACATACCAAAAGAATGGACTGAAGCCACACTGTGTCCAATTCACAAAAAAGGCGACAAAAGTTTATGCCATAATTACAGGGGATATTCTGTATCGAGCATCGAAACAAAACGGACGTGTTGGCTCTCCGTGTTTACAAAGAGTTTTTCAGTGCTGCAAATAAATTTATTAACAAACAATTGAAATAGATAAGACACATCATTATCGAAAGCGATAAAATACCAATTAGTGATAAAGTGATCAGTCAATGAAATGAAAAAAATTACCAGATTGTCGATAGTCTGAGTAAGTAGTTAATTTTTATTTGCTAATTGTTTTTGTTAAATCATTTAAAATTTCTGAATAGAGATTCCATATAAAACTGTGCTCGTGACTCAGTGTAAAATGGAAATTCAAGTAGAAACACAATAAAATGTTTCCACAACCAGATTTATACCAATCGCAAAATGAAGCGATATCATTACAGCAGGATAATGTGCTGTTTCAAGAAAACTATCAACGTTCACAAAATGAACAAATGCTATTTAGCAGTTGGAAATTATCTGAGGCCGAGAAGAACAAGGCCTTGGAAGCAACTCGTCAACTACAAAACCAGCTAATTAACATGCAAAAAATGTTTGATGAATTAAATGAAAAATATACACTGCTCGAGAAAAAACTGTCTAACAATATCGATAAACAGACGGTTGAGTATCATACAGACGAAGATGATCTTGCACAGGAAACAGAGTGGATTCGTGCGAAAAACAGGAAAAAGAGGAAAATGGACACTTCCCTAACACCACCACGAGAAGAATATAACAACACAAAAAGTCCTGAAAAACCTAAAATAATTGAGAAACCCCCACCGATTATAGTAGAAGGGGAGAACAACTTTAACGATCTTCATGCTATGGTACTTAGCTACCAAAATTCTCAAATAAAAGTCATCAACGACAAAACTATAAAAATTAATGTACAAAAAGAGGAAGATTTTAAACTGCTTACCGCAGCATTAAATGATAAGAAATATTCATGGCATTCCTATGAAAACAAGCAAAATAGGCCCATTAAAGTAATGGCCACTGGATTACATCATTCTGTAAAGCCTAATAATATTGTCCAAGAAATGAGGAGACGTGGCTATAAGCTCATCGAAGCTACACCCAAGCTAAAGTATAATACTAAACAACCTCTTAATATGTTCATGTTATCATTCAGACACGATGAAAATATCGATAAAATATTCGGAATTTCTGATATATTACAAGTTAGAGTTCAGATTTTGCCGTTAAGAAAATCCAGACTCGTGCCTCAATGCAAAAAATGCCAAGCTTTTGGTCATACGCAAAAATATTGCGCAAAGCAACCACGATGTGTTAGATGTACCGGAAAGCACCTGACTATCGATTGTGATAAACCTAAAAATGCCCAACCAAAATGTGTCCACTGTGGAGAAAGTCATCCTGCAAACTACAGAGGATGCATGGTAGCAAAAGAAATGCAGAAGTTAAAAGACAATCGAAATAAGAGAACTACAATACCTAAACAACCACAAAGGGTGCAGCAGCAGAATCCGATATACAAAACCAACGAAAACAAAAAAACCTACAGCCAAGCTGCTAGAGGTAATATAGAAATTGAAAGTACTAACCCAAAACACAGCTCTAACATTGAGAGCACTCTCCAACAAATACTGGAAACACTGACCAAAATGGATGAGCGTATTACTAGATTAGAATATAGCACCAAAGGAGCTATTCCTAAGAATTTTAATGCCAGATAGTCTGAGGATAATGGAATGGAATGCAAATGGACTACTGCAGCATCAACAAGAACTGCAGACTGTCCTAGACATTGAAAAAATAGACATTTGTCTCATTTCTGAAACACACTTTACAAATGAAACCTACATTCATTTTAAAGGATTTAAAGTATACCATACCTTACATCCGGATAATACAGCCAGAGGTGGTAGTGCTATCATAATAAAAGAAACAATTAGACATCATCAAGAAATATGCTACAAAACAGAAATGTTCCAAGCTACTTCAGTATGTGTTAAAACAAAATCTTTTGAGCTTATCGTTACCGCTGTCTACTCTCCACCAAAACATAACCTCAAAAAAGATCAATATCTAGAATTTTTGAATAGACATGGCAAAAGATTTATAATTGGTGGTGATTTTAATGCCAAGCACACCCATTGGGGTTCTAGGATAATTACAACAAAGGGGAAGGAACTCTTGCAGGCAGTTAAGCAATTAAAATGTGAAACACTTTCAACAGGTAAACCGACTTATTGGCCTACTGATTCCAACAAAATTCCAGACCTGATCGATTTTTTTATAACTAGAAATATTTCTGTTAATTATTTACATATTGAAGAAGCTTGGGACATGAACTCCGATCATTCACCCATCCTTCTCACAGTTAGCGATACTGTTATTCAAAGCCAGCCACCTCCTAAACTGACTAATAGACTAACAGATTGGCGGAGTTTTCAGCTTCACTTAGAAGAAACAATCAATCTCAAAGTTTCACTAAAAACTAGATATGAACTTGATGAAGAAACGGAATGTTTTGTTAAACAAGTTCAACAAGCCGCTTGGAATAACTCACCTGAACTGATTCATAGAGTTAAAGGTAATAATTACCCTAAAGAAATTAGAAAGCTAATCGAAGAAAAAAGAAAACTCAGAAGGATCTGGCAACGCTCTAGAGCTCCATCTGATAAAACAAAACTAAATAATGCTACACAACAGCTTAAAAGAGAAATTAAAAAAAATAAAAACGAATCAATTAGTAACTATCTAAGAGAATTGACAAATGATAGCACAACTGATTATTCCCTCTGGAGAGCCACTAAGAAATTAAAACGACCGATAATGCAAAATTCCCCACTAAGAAATACAGATGGAAGCTGGGCAAAAAGCAATTTAGAGAAGGCTAATAAATTTGCTGAATATCTCGAGGAAACATTCCAGCCAAATGAAGGTGATAACACACTGCAATGGGAAAATGCCACACAGGAAGAAGGTGAAATTAAACTAGTCACCCCAAAAGAAGTGGCCGACGAAATTAAATCAAACATCAATCCCAGGAAAGCACCTGGGTTTGACTTAATTACTGGGGAAATCTTAAAACAACTTCCTAGAAAAGCCATAGTAAAACTGACATATCTCATAAATGCCTCGTTCAGATTAAGATATATTCCCAAGATATGGAAAGTGGCTGAGGTCATAATGATCCTTAAACCTGGAAAACAACCAAATACAGTATCATCGTACAGACCGATTTCATTGCTACCCGTAATTTCAAAGCTGTACGAGAAGCTTTTGCTGAAAAGGTTGAAACCTCTCATAGATGCTAAGGCTCTAATTCCATCACACCAGTTTGGGTTTCGAGAAAGTCATTCAACTATCGACCAAGTCCATAGAATAACGGATATAATAGAGAGGTCGCTAGAAGGAAAGAAAGTTTGCTCAGCTGTCTTCCTCGACGTAGCGCAAGCTTTTGATAAGGTATGGCACGAAGGACTTAAGTACAAATTAAGCAGGATTTTGCCAAGACAATACAGAGAATTATTGGAATCTTATATATCAGAGAGAGTTTTTAGGGTTAAGCAAGAAGAAGCCTACTCGGAACTAAAGGAAATCAATGCAGGAGTACCACAAGGTAGTGTGATAGGACCGGTCCTATACCTATTATACACTAGTGATATCCCTGAAGTACAACATAATACAATAGCTACCTTTGCTGATGACACTGCCGTCTTAGCCGTAGGTGAAGACCATGAAGAAGCAGCAAGAAAATTACAAATATCTCTTAACAGACTTAACGAGTGGACTAAACGCTGGCGAATTAAATTAAACGAAATGAAGTCAGTGCATATAAATTTTACAAACAAGAAAAATCAATACATTCCTGTTAACTTAAATAATACTCAGATACCATATGCCGACACCGCAAAGTATTTGGGTATTACACTAGACGCTAGGCTACGCTGGAAGGCCCATGTTAAAAAGAAACGAGAACAGCTTAACATGAAGTATAAAAAAATGTATTGGCTATTGGGAAGACAATCCACTCTCTCAATCTACAATAAAATACTTTTGTATAAACAGATTATAAAACCTATATGGACATATGGCATCCAACTATGGGGCTGCGCTAGTAATACAAATTTAATTATCATTCAACGATTCCAAAACAAAGTGCTAAGGAGCATTGTCAACGCTCCATGGTACTATAGGAACAGTGATCTCCATAGGGACCTAGACATGGATACTGTTAACAAGACCATAGAAAAATTTGCCAAGAGTCACGAACAACGACTTCTTCAACACGTCAATGTTGAGGCCATCCAGCTCCTCGACAACACGGATCTAGCTAGAAGACTCAAGAGGAAGAAACCCTTCGAGTTAGTTAAGTGAAAAATAGTGCACGGTGCAAGTGATGGTACAAGTTAAAATTTGTGCAATATATTAACAGAACCTAGGGGGTACTATCGAGTTTGTCCTTAGTCTGAAGTTTTTTAGTAGTAATTTAGGTTAGAAATAAGTTGCTCATTGATCACATTATTTGATCAGATTGTAATGTTCTTAAGCATCTTATTGGTGTTTAATAAATAAAAATAAAAAAAAAAAAAAAAAAAAAATAATTACAGGGGAGTAGCCCTACTAAACGTTGCATATAAAATACTTGCAGTACATATAAAAGACAAGATAACACAAAAGATAGATAATGACATAGGAGAATATCAATGTGGATTCAGAAGAGGACGCAGCACGGTGGATCAAATTTTCCTGCTGCGTGAGATACAAGCGGAAAGCTACGAATACGGAAAATCTACAATGGCCCTATTCATTGACTTTAAAAATATACAGAGCAATGTAAAAATAGATCATCTACCTTTTCTGAATGATTCTCCTCAGACCTAAAAAAAGTAACAAGGGAGAAAAGGTATGTGCACCTTCTTTATCTTAAAAATCATTCTGACACTGAGTATATGAAGTTTTCACGTCTTAGAGCTAAATGTAAACGTTTATCTGCAATATGTTTTAACAACTATATTAAGAGGGATTGAGTCAGACCTAATTAATAATCCTAAATCCGTTTGGAAGTATGTTGGAGTATCTTCGGTAGCTTGGCCCCCTTACTATGCCAATAATATTGCCAATTCTACGAAATTTGCAAAATTACTTATAGTGCATGTGGTGAGACAGCTCCTGTCTGAAAAAAATTTCAGATTCGGTTTCTTTGTGGATTCCTATTCAAAAATGTCCCCTTTAAACAAATCTGAAGGGTGCCGGGCGGAATTTTTGGGCAGAAATTGTTTAAACAATTTTTTTAAACAAATACAAAAGATCACGTTTTTTCGCTCTGGAGCATATATTTTTAGGGTTTTTGGGTCATTCTAAACAAGAATAGTACCTTGTAATTTTTCTTAAAAATTGATAGTTTTCGAGTTATAGGCGATTTAAAATCTGAAAAATGCGAAAATACGCATTTTCGAGCCCTAAAAACTTACATATAAATTAGTATTTTTAAGGTTGCCAGATACTTAAATTGAAGATTAAACATTCAGCTTCAAGGTTCTGAAGAGTGATCGCGTCTAACCTTAATTTATACTGTTGTTTTTTAATTGTTAAATATGCGTATTTATCCGATTTTTGCCGGTGCGGCTCGCTCTGTTTCAAAAATCTCCTATTTTCCTCCGAAAAATATTTTTTCGGAGGAAAATTGGAGATTCTTGAAATAGAGCGCGCCGCACCGGCAAAAAAATCGGGTGGACATGCATATTTATCAATTAAAAAACAACGGTTTAAATTAAGGTTAGACGCAATCACTCTTCAGAATCTTGAAGCTGAATGTTTAAGCTTCAATATAAGTATCTGACAACCTCAAAAATACTAATTTATATATTCGAGTTTTTAAGCCTCGAAAATGCGTATTTTCGCATTTTTCATATTTTAAATCGCCTATAACTCGAAAACTATCAATTTTTAAGAAAAATTACAAGATACCATTCTTGTTTAGAATACCTAAAAAGTCTTACCCAAAAACCCTAAAAATATATGTTCCAGAGCGAAAAAACGTGATCTTTTGTATTTGTTTAAAAAAATTGTTTGAACAATTTCTGACCAAAAATTCCGCCCGGCACCCTTCAGATTTGTTTAAAAAGGACATTTTTGAATAGGAATCCACAAAGAAACCGAATCAGAAATTTTTCCAGATGGGAGCGGTCTCACCACATGGACTATTACTAAAATCACTAGCCAGTTGTGTCTGAGTTAAGCGAACCGAGTTTATGAATATTTTTGTTATTAGAGTTTGGGATTATCCCTATATCCTATATTTTTGAAGTCATGCTGGTCAAACTAATTATGACAATATGATGTTATTTATATAGTACATACCAATTCCTCAGTTTGAACTCCACATTCGAGAGGTGGACAAGCAGTAGAAGGACTTATTCTAACTATCCATTCAAAGGCATGTCCTGGTTGTTTTCCGTAATTAGCAAAAACTCCGTTCATGTCCAAACTGCCTTGTAATGCAGATTCTCCAGACTAAAATAATATTGCTTTTAATATTAAATTATTTAAAAAATAATATATAAGTAAATCAGTAAGTTTTTAATATATTAATCTGTCCCTTGTAAACAGAGGAGTCCGACAGGGCGATACCTTATCGCCTAAACTGTTTACCGCAGTACTAGAATATGCTTGTAAAAAACTTAACTGGGAAGAGCGAGGCCTGAATATGGACGGTAGAAGATTAACAAATTTGAAATTCGCAGACGACATAGTTTTATTCTCTGACAACCTCAAGGAGATATGTACAATGCTGAATGCTACACGAACTTCAGTTAGTGTGTACCAGTGTAGGTCTTAAAATAAACATCTCTAAAACAAAATCCATGACAAATCTAGTACCTAGCGGAAATATCAATATTGGAGACAACGAAGTAGAGCTAATGGAAAAATACATGGACACGAAATAAAGATCACAAGAGACAACCAAACATGCGAATTACGAAGAAGAATAAACCTAACATGGGCAGCCTATGGAAAACTCAAAGACATCTTTAAAAGCGATATACCAATTTCTTTAAAACGTACAATATTTGACCAATGTGTGTTGCCTGTGATGACTTATGGTGCCGAAACTTTCGACATTGACAGCTACAACTTCTAAAATGCTGCAAATACCTCAGAGGAAAATGGAAAGGTCAATGCTGAGTATATCGCTTCGTGACCGACTTAGAAATGAAGACTTAAGACGAAGAACAGGAGTTACCGATGTAATTTCCCGAATCAGTAATGGGAGGTGGACGAAGAGATTACTTGAGTGGAGGCCGAGATTAGACAAAAGAATTAGAGGAAGACCACCTAATCGTTAGACTGACGATCTCAAGAAAATGTCAAGGAATTGGATGCAAAGTGCTCAAAATAGAGCACAATGGACAAAAATGAGGGAGGCCTATATCCAGCATTGGACGCAAAGGGCTGGATGATGATACCTAACAGGGAAGCTCGATAGCTATCAACCGGTAGAGCAGGCAGAATTCCAAAAGGGTTACAGTACAGCGGATCATCGTCTTACCGTCAGAACGCTAGTAGAGAAAGCCACTGAATATCACTTGAACTTATATATTGGCTTAGTTGATTATGAAAAGGCATTCGACTCCATACAATTTTGGGCAATAGAGAGAGCTATGAACAACTGCAGGATAGATTCCGGATACAGAATGCTCACACATAATATTTACAAGAAAGCTACAATGAAAATAAAAATAGATGAGAAAACCAAAGCTATACCAATCAACAGAGGAATTCGCCAGGGAGACGTTATCTCACCAAAGTTATTCACACTGGGACTGGAATAGAAAGATAGAAAGAACAGAAAGGAATAGGAAGACGTGTTCATAGACATTAACTGGGCAGGTAAAGGAATACCTACATGTTAATGGAAGAAAACTGAGTCATTTGAGATATGCTGACGACATTGTCATATTCGCTACAAGTTTCGAAGAATTACAGATCATGATGACGCAACTATTCCAAGCTTCGGAAAAAGAAGGTCTTAAGATGAACTTGGAAAAAACAAAAATAATGACGAATACACCGAACATTAGAAAAATAACGTCGAAGGACATAAATTCAGAAACAGTAAGCGAATACATCTACCTGGGACAGATAATGACAGTTAACAAAGAAAATCAATCTGCCGAAATTACCAGAAGAATAAGTTTAGCGTGGGCAGGATTTGGAAAACTGAGTTGAATCTTGAAAAACACTAAAATACATATAACAATATTTGAAAGCCAGAGTTTACGATCAATGTATCCTCTCTATAGAATAGAATAGAATAGAAATATGCTTTGTCACTGAAAATACAAATTTTATGGACAAAGCTTAATTAAAGTCAGAAAAAATAAATAATATCTAACAATAACAATAACAAATACAATTTTCTGAAATTTGATAAATCGTCAATATAAAAAAATATACATAAATACAAAATATAAGTTAATAAAGTAAAGAAAAAAAAAACAAAATCGATATATTGCAGCAATTTATAGAAATTGCAAAGTGAATATACAACAAAGTAAACTATTTATAGACATAGGAACTAATAAGTTTAAGCTGCTGCATGTGACACCCAAATATAGATAAGTTTGGCTACTTGTACATTACTGTAATTTCTTAGTTAGTCATTAAGAAACTCTTCTACTGAATAATATGGTCTTTTAGATAGATGAGCTTTTGTCATTTTACGGAACTTGGGGAAAGATGTTGCAGATTTGAGTTGTAAAGGAAGATGGTTGTATAGTTTTTTTGCGGAATATAATATAGATTTCTTTACTAACTCAGAGGACGGGATCGGTAAATAGACATCAAAATTTGAATTTCTGGTGGAGTAGTCATGACGAGGCCTTGCTGGAAAGACATGCATGTGTTTACGAATTAAGCAAACAGTTTCTAAAATATATAAAGATGTAAGGGTTAAAATGCCGTGATCTTTGAAGTAAATTCTGCAATGTGTTGTTCTTCTGAGGCCAAACAGATACCTTATTGCTCTTTTTTGTAATTTAAAAATAACATCTAATTGGGCAGCTGTACTAGAACCCCAAAAAGGAAGACCATATCGAAGATGAGACTCGAACAAAGAAAAATATATTAGTTTAGAAGATGCTAAATTGAGTTCTTTCGAAACAGATCTTATAGCATAGCAGGCTGAGGCGAGTTTCTTACTTAACACATCGATATGAAGGGACCATTTGAGGTTGCTGTCTAAAAAAATACCAAGAAATTTTACAGAATCAACGGTAGAGATCTGGCTGTTATTAACAAGCAGGGGTTGAAGAGCACTTTTATAGGATAATGCTACTGTCTTATCCACGTTAAAAGAGAGTAAATTAGTCAGACCAGGTTTTTATCGTAAGCAAATCAGAAGTTATAGTTGCATGAAGAGATGCAATAGTTGACTTGTTCCAAGTGATACTGGTATCATCAGCAAAAAGAAAAATTTTTCCATCGATTTTTAAGTTAGTGATGTCATTTATAAAGATAAGGAACAGTAGAGGACCCAATACTGAACCTTGTGGTACTCCACATACAATGTTTTTGAGACTAGAGTCAGTATCATTTGCTCTAACTAGTTGTTTCCTATTATTCAAGTAAGATTGGAACCAATTCAAAGAAATACCTCGAATCCCATAGAAATTTAGTTTTTTAATCAAAATGTCGTGATTTACACAATCAAAAGCTTTGGCATAGTCACAGAAAACAGTGGCAGTATAAAGATTATTGTTTAGTGCTTGGAAAACCTCATGAAACACAGAAAACAAGGCATCAGTGGTACATTTATTAGTTAAAAAGCCGAACTGATTTTGGGATAAGATGTTGTTATCAATGAGAAAGGACATAAGACGGGTTTTTATGAGTCTCTCAATAATTTTTGAAAGTACCGGTAGTAAGGCAATAGGTCTATAGTTGCAAGCATTAGATTTTTCACCACCCTTATGAAGGGGAATAATAATGGCTATCTTTAGGCACTCTGGGAATTTGCCTCTTTCAAAGGAATCATTAATTAGTGAGACGAGGTTTTCCAACACATTTTCTGTGAGATTTGAGAAGATTTTTATGGATAGTCCATCAGTACTACAGGATGATTTGCTTTTGATACTATTGATAGTTTGGATCAGTTCAGATATATCGATTGGTCTTAAAAAGAATGAATTCGAGAACACTCCTGAATTGGGGAGATAGGAAATGGGATCTTTTTGTGGCAAAATAGTATGTTTCACACACGTGGACACTCACCAAGGCTAATATGGATAAAATAGTAAAGGCACAAAGAGTGATTGAAAGATATATGCTCGGGGTGAGACTTATAGACAAAAAACAAACAAATGGATTAGAAGCAAAACCAAAGTAAACGACGCAGGAGAACATGCTGCTAAATTAAAATGGAGCTTCGCAGGACACAATGTCCGACTGCAGAATATAAGATGGAACTACGAAATACAACAATGGAGACCACGGTTAGGAAGGAGAAGCAGAGGAAGACCACAAATGAGATGGGCTGATGACGTTAAGAAGATTGGAGGACAACAACTGGAAGCAAGTGGCGCTTTATAGAACTGGAAGCAAGTGGCGCCAAATAGAAAACACTCGATTGAATTGGAGTAGGTTGAATTGAATGTCCAAAGTTGGATTATTTAAGGCTGCAGAACAGAAGACCTAACAGGTATGAAAATCATGGGTCAGTGTTGGAGAATCAAAGAGATTTGATATGTTTGACCTCTTTACCTGCTGTACAAATAAAGTATAATGGGAAATCAAAAATGAATAACCATTTTCAATTTCGTTGCAACACGAAACTACAGCGGCATCATATTCTAGTTCAATCAGAGAGTGCAGCAAGCACCTCTACCTGTTTCGAAACTTATTATACTCTGGGCTAATTAGCAAAATACAAGGGAAAGTTATTTACCAGCAATTTTATTGCTGGAATCGAATTTTATGATTGTAGATATTAATAATATACCTATGTATGCAAAGTCCGCAGATAATGTGCTACTTTTTTTATAAACAAAATGGCGCCCGAAAATCGTGTTTTTTTTTTTAAATTTTGCTCTATAACTCCAAAGATTTTAACTTTACACCAAAAACACCCAAATAAAAATTCACCGTAATTAAATTCTGCATAGATTTTTTTGTTTTTTTCCGATTTACTTCGACAAAAATTTTCCCCGGAAAATGCTGGTTTTTCCCACAAAATCTTTAATTTTCAACTAAAATTCTAGATAAGTAATTGTTTATCAATAATTAAAAACCTTTGTAATATAAAAGCTCTTTTCGTAGATATTACAATTCCAGAAGCCGATGAAAATTGAATGAACAGTTTAGCAACAATTGAATTGTTAATTAAGAATTTACGGTCGCTATAATAACCACAATAATTATGACACATAAGAATAACCATGATTTTTGCATAAAAAGACACTGTACCTATCTAATGTACTTTACAGAATTGAAATTAGACTATTTATTAGGGCCGGTTTTTCAGTGCTGGGTTA
Source organism: Diabrotica virgifera virgifera (assembly GCF_917563875.1). Lineage (NCBI taxonomy): Eukaryota > Metazoa > Arthropoda > Insecta > Coleoptera > Chrysomelidae > Diabrotica > Diabrotica virgifera. The sequence continues at coordinate 182,487,370 of NC_065451.1, forward strand.
ACCTATTTATTTGTTGGTCACCGAAATATTCATGTTTAATCAGTTTTTCAGTACTAGGTTAGAGCTTAAACTCGTTTAAGTTAACCACGATTTTAACCGATCCTCGTTAGATGGTTTAACTCCGAATTTTGCGGTTACGCTTGCGCATTGGTGCAGTGAATAGTGAATGCATCATGTTTATTTTTTTGAGTACCTGCCTGACAGAAGGGATTAGTTGGGTTATGTTATTTTCTTTCATCGCGGGAAGTATTCTAATACCTCCTTATTATTATAAGGAAATTATTATTATTGAAAATATAAATTATTATCGTTATTATATAGGAAGGAAGGAATATAACTGTAACAGGTATCTATGTTTACATTTACTGTAACAGGATTTAATGCATGATTCCTACTAATATTTAAAAAAATATATTTTATATTTGTCTACACAGCAAAATACTTAATTATTTACCAAAGAGTCTGACTTCTTATTTCCTGGTCAAGCTGTTCAAATAGTGATAAGACCGTGGTCTTTGACAAAAAAAAAAAAAAAAATCGGAAAAAAGTCTAAATCGTCCCAGTAATTCTAATTCTCTTCTGTTATGAAACCGAGGTACACGTTATGAACTAAACAAAGATTCCGAACTTGATATTGCATTGCATTAATTATTTTTTTAATTTGGTTATGAAATTGTCTTTTATTTATTTTTCTGTCAAATTGATCATTATTTCTCGAATTGCACATGCGCACGTACAGTTACTGCTGCCAACAGAAGAAAAAAGTGGTTAGCTAACCGAGATTTTCTTAACTTGATTTAAAGCACTGAAAAACGCTATGAGGGTTAAAATATTGGTTAAAATTTAAACTAGGTTAGCTAACCAAAATTTTAACCGCTCACTGAAAAACCGGGCCTCAGGAATATTTTAAAATTATAAACAGTATGACCTGTAAACCTGTAAATATTAAATTAAATTAAATCATGAAAACGGTATTGGAAAAAAAGCATCAGGACGCTTCTTTTAAAAGAAAAAACGTTTCATTGTGATGAGTGGTTCCTTAGATACAACCGGTCAAAGTTGACCGGCATTTACGGCAAAGATATAAACAATAGGATCATAATTTTCGAACCATCACCTTTTTATTTTTGTCCTCTTTCTCTACACCAATTTTCATATCTTTAAAATACTCATAATTATTATAATACTCATATATTATTATAATAAAAACTATCGATATTACAAGTGAAAATTGCCAAAAATAGCAAAATTCTAATCAAAAATTAAGTTGGAGAAAATGTAATCTTAAAGTTCAAAATCGGTATACGTAAAAAAAAATGCATTTTCTCAGCTTCCCATGAAGAAATTTTCTTCATTCTTTTTTGTTCCCAAGTAACTCGGAGTAGAGCCATCTAACTAACGCATTATTAAATGTCAAACTTGCTTTTGTTTTGTGATAATAGATTAATTTATATGTAAGAAAAAAAACTATATATTCTTTTCAGTTGTAAACTTTTTTTAGATAAACTTACTTACTTTTTACCTTTTAACGTTAAAAACACAAATATTATCATTCGAAAGCTGTATAGTATCTTTATTTAAACAAATTAAAAATTTTTGTTATAATAAATAAATTAATTTATTATAACAAAACAAAAGCAACTTTGACATTTAATAATGTGGTAGTTAGATGGCTCTACTCGAGTTACCTGGGAACAAAAAAAGAATGAAGAAAATTGCTCCATGGGAAGCCGAGGAATTGCATTTTTTTTTAACGTATACCGATTTTGAACTTTAAGATTATATTTTCTCCAACCTAATTTTTGATTGGAATTTTGCTATTTTTGGCAATTTTCACACGTATTAAAGATATAAAAATTGGTGTGGAGAAAGAGGACAGAAATAAAAAGGTGTTGGTTCTAAAATTATGATCCTATTGTTTATTTATTTGAAGTAAATGCCTTTGACCGGTTGTACCTGAGGAACCACTCTTCACAATTAAATGTTTTTTCCACCTACCTCTACCGAAAGTATACTTTTCCGGACCTGATTGTAGGGAGCAAAGTTGTACTTTTCCTCCCTAGGGAGGAAAATATTTTTCCTCCCTAGGGAGGAAAAGTAAAAGTGACGTCATTCATGAAATATAACTTATTGACGCCCTGTACAATATCTATTTTCTATTACGTAAGTATCTATACATTTAACGTTTATTTATAAAACAGAATTATTTTGCAGAATGGTAAAAAACAGTAAATTGTTATTTTGATTTAACAATGTTTACATTAATAATTTGACTTATATTTGACAGTTGACAGTTATATTGTACCTACTTGCTAGTTTTAGTTCTAATAAATTTTGTTGGTTAGTTACATAAATAAATTAAGTAAAAATAAAAAAATGACTTGTTATTTGAGGAAGGTGGAAAAACCATATGTATAACATGGGAGTAAAGTGCCTTTTCCTCCCTTGAATGATTACTGCCCTCCGCTACGCGTCGGGCAGTAAACTTCATTCTCGGGAGGAAAAGTAGCACTTTCCTCCCTTGTTATACAAATAGCTATTTCTTTTAAAAGAAGCGTCCTGCCGCTTTTTTTCCGATACCGTTTTCATGATTTAATTCAATTTAATATTTCCGGAGATATTCTATTTGTTTATAAGCCAAAAAATTGTTTATAACTTTAAAATATTCCTGAGGCAGCTTAAATTCAATTCTGTAAAGTACATTAGATAGGTACAGTGTCTTTTTATACAAAAATCATAGTAAACATAAGTACAGTGTAAAGTTAAAATCTTTGGAGTTATAGAGCAAAAATTGAAAAAAACAGGATTTTCGGACGCCATTTTGTTTATAAAAAAAGTAGAATACTATCTGCGGACTTTGCATACCTATATTATTAATATATACAATCATAAGATTCGGTTCCAGCAATAAAATTGTTGGTAAATAACTTTTCCCAAAAATGGCCTATACTCCGATAATCTGCCCAGACTATTAGTCTCTCATCAGAAGACACATATGCTGCTCTCTCTGACCCAACCAGGACAAACCTCGGCGTGCAGTTACGGACTGCAACGAACGAAATGGCAGGGATGCCCTAGCGGCAACTGCCAGCAAAAGACTAAGTTTTCAATCTAATAGTACATAAAATAATATTAAAAATATTAGTCTACATCCTACCAGATTGAAAACAATGGGAACCTTCTCTGGTTACACCTCCGAAGCTTCTAAAATTTGCAAGCCATAACGGATGCTGAGACTAAACATATGAGAACTATAATAGGAAAATTTAAAGAATACTCACTGCTTCATCTATCTCATGCGTTTCCGACCTTTCGATTTCTCTTACACAATCTTGTGGAAAATATCTCTGCCTCAATCCACCATAATCTCCTTTCCACCATCCTGGACAATCGGTATTTTTGTTTACGTTGGTGATGATCGCATGCTTACAGAAACTCAAGAAATCGTTTTGCTTAGCTCGGTAGTCATAGATGGCTATGCAAGTAACGCTGGAATTAATACTGCTGGGGTCCATGTATGATGGTGTTGTGTATGATAATACATCGTCTTGTTCCTAAAACAGATAAAAAATATTAGTCTAGTTACTGTGGCATTTTCCCTCTAAATTTTTTATAACTGCACCAATTTGAATGAAATTTTTACAGTTAATAGGACATTAGTCAAAAAACATAAGTTATAGTTGAGTCCATGGTCCTTTACCAACGCGTCATTAATACCTGGCGAGATAAAACACTTTTATCTAACATCATTGTCTTCCACGCATGAAACTAAAGACAAACCAGCTACCTGCCTCTTATTTCGTAAAAACACATGTTACTTTTATGAGGTCCCCAAAGCGCTCGAGTGACTGCACATTTAGCATACTTTGCCCCCCTACCATAAATTGTAACTTTTATTAACAAAAATAAAAATTCTGGTAATTATTCTATGATTAAAAATCAATTTAAACAATTTTGGTATCTAGGTTTTCAAATATCAAAAACTATCTCATAGACGCTAATAAACATTCCATTGTTGTATGGAAAAAAGAAAGAACTGTTTAAATCCGTTACGAATAAGCGGATTCCCATTATCAAACACAATCATAATTTTTATGATTACAAGTGTAAAAAATTTGAAAAGGTATTAAATTATGTCTTAGGGTTAGTGCCCAGAAGCTGTCCAAAATCATCATCATTAGAGTTCGGATTTAAAAGCATAAAGAAACGCAAAAAAGCGCTTAAAAAGCATAACGATTTTATGAAAAAAAGCATTTTATTATACAAAAAAAAGCATGAAAATAAGCATATAAATGTTGACAAACCATTTTTTTTTTACGAAAATAAGCCTAAAATATAAAATATATAATCATTTCTAAGCTTAGCTTAAGAACTAGTAAGTACCTATTGTAAATTTAAAAATAACAAAATATAGATAACTGAAACAAAACTGCTTTAACCTAATCTTTATCGCAACGTTTTAGATGAAGGAAAATATCATTTTTGTTTAAAGCATGCAATAACTAAATACTCATTTAAATGTTCCATCATAAAGTTTCGGCGCCGGTCACTCAAAATATTTTTGTATATCGGAAAGCCTCTTTCAACGTCCACACTGGTTATCGGTGCATAATTATACTTTGCGACTACTGCCGGATCCATATTTATATCTTCAACGTGTTCTCCCTTCAAAACTGAAAACATTTTCTTCATCTTTTGAAATCCTTTGGTTTTTGTTAATACATCTTTGACTTTTGTTAATACAATATGACAAATTTTTCCAGGGATACCTTCCATCTATTTTCCAAGACTGTTTATTTTTTGGATCGACTCAACTAATGATCTGCTGTTTCTGCAAAATATTTTATTGTTTCACTCAGTACCGGCGCTAGGGTACGAGGCGCCCGCCTGCAAAACTAGCATAGGCGCCCTTCGGTTTCTTTTAATTTAATATTTTATATCGCACCAGCAGAAAAAATCTCATTTTGGCGCCCCCCAAACAGGGGCGCCCGCCTGCAGTGCATCCCTTGCAGGCTCGTTATCGCCGGCCCTTTCACAGTTTCACTCACAAAACCAAAGTTGCTTTTAATAAAAGCAAGATTGTTTTGTAATTCTGTTTCACCTAAATCTTTTATCGATTTGCTAGCAGTATCTTTAATTTCCAATACGAAGTTTTCAAAATTTTCGAAATATTCGGCGTAGTATAATGCTGCATCTAACCATGTACCTCACTGAGTTAACACTGGTTAAGGTGGTAATTGAGTGTTAGGGAATCTTTCTCTAAAAAGTTGCACCCTTAAATGAGCTTCAATGATTTTTCCCATTTTTTATCAACTCAATAATAAGTGGAAATTGCAGCCGTATAGTCTCAGCAACGCGATTCAGGCCGTGTGCTAGACACGTACAGAGAATTTTCGTGGCGCTGGATTTCGTAAAGAATGTAGGCCAGTATTTTGTAGGTCACGTTTGGGAGGGTAATTCCTCTGTAGTTATCAGAAATTACTTGGTCTCCTTTCCTACGAATAGGTACAAACCAACGTTCCCGTCTTCTGGTAGTTTTACCTACTTCCAAATCAGTTCTACTAGTCGAACAGCAGGTCAGATCTTTTGCGTCATGTTTTAAAAGCTTGGAAATAATGCCATCTGCTCCATGAGCTTCGTTATCGTACCGGGTGTCAGAATAAGAATGGCTCTCGGCCATATCTCAGGAACCGTTTATAGTAGAGCTTTGAAATAAAAAATTTTATAACAAAAGTTGCCTCAGGAAAAGCCTGGAAATTATTTTCATAATTGTGGGTCCAACGCTAGAGAGTGTAATTGAATATCAAAAATAAAAAAATCAAAATTTTACAAAATTTTCCTAATAAAGGGGCACTGGAAATCCGATTATTGTATTATTTATCAAATTCTGCGCATATTTGATTTAACAAGTTTAACTCTACCTTTGCAAATAAGAGGTGGGGGTGAGTGGGAACCTTGTTATGAAAAAATGGCTGTAAGTCCAGTTCTGCTATATCAAATTTTGAAAACTGGGTCTTGTTGAAGACAGATCTTTTTCTTCAATGTAAGCGTGATAATTTTGAACCATCCTAATAAGTAATAAGCCAGCTGGGAGGCGTTATTTAATTTTTTTCAGAAATCTAGTTTGCTTTGGAAAATATTAAATACAAGTATGCATTTTTAATCACACTTTATAAAATTAGATTAAATTAGCAATAGAATAGCGAAAACCGCATGTCGATACCTTCTTTCTATCTCAAGATATCTCGAGAAACGTGTAAATTTTATACATAACTGTTACTATCACCGGTAAACTAAGTTAATGAAAAGTAGTGTGCTGTGGAAAAAAACAAAATAACATTTTCCAGATGTCCACGTATAAAAATATAATTAATTAAAACAACAATATAATGAGAAGCAATACTATTAAAATTAAATATAACACAGAACAAAAAGAACTACTTAGTGACGACCTAAATATTCAAATTGTTGCCCATCATACACTACTCTAGAATACATTATCCAGAGAATACTAAACGCCATTCAAAGCATATCGAGAGCAGAAATTGAGACTGCTGTTCAGTCTACTCTTGAAAGAGTAAATGTTTGCAACGAAAATGATGGGCAAAAATTTGAACGTTTATGTCATCACTAAATAGTTGTTTTTATTTCTTTGTAATAGGGCTTTTCAACGCTTCTCATTTGTTTCGAGCCTCTGTCATATGCCGTATAATCCGTGTATAATATTAATATACGAGATATGAACGAGGCTCGAAACAAATGAGAAGCGTTGAAAAGACCTAATATACGTTGAGAGCCGGAAAATGTTTCTTTGTTGTTTCCATAGCACACTACTTTTAATGAATTATTTCGTTTACCGGTGACAGTAACAGTTATGTTTTTAAATTTACACGTTTTGTAAGATATCTCGAGATAGAAAAACGGTATTAACATGCGGTTTTCGCTATTCTGTTGCTAATTTTGTCTAATTTTGTAATATGGTATTAAAAATGCATGTTTGTATTTAATATTTTCCAAGGAACACTAGATTTCTGAAAAAAATTAAATAACGCCTTCTAGCTGGCATATTACTCAGTAAGTTGGTTCGAAATCATAACTTTTACATCGATGAAAAAGATCTATCTTCAACAAGACTTTAACTTGCAAAATTTGATTAAGCAGAACCGGACTCACAGCCAGTTTTTCATAACAAGGTTCCCACTCACCCCCACCTCTTATTTCCAAAGGTAGACCTAAACTTGTCAAATCAAGTATGCGTAGAATTTTATGAAGAATACGACGATCGGATTTCCAGTGCCCCTTCATTAGGAAAATTTTGTAAAATTTAGATTTTTTTATTTTTGATATTCAATTACGCCCTCTAGCGGTGGTCCCACAATTATGAAAATAATTTCCAGGCTTTTCCTGAGGCAACTTTTGTTATAAAATTTTTTATTTCAAAGCTCTACTATACACGGTTCCTGAGATATAGCCGAGAGCCATTCTTATTGGGACACCCGGTACAATGTTTTATCGCTTTGATGATTTCTTCCTCTGTGGGATGTTATATTTCTCTTTTTCGTCGCCCATGCCTTCGAGCTGGATTTCTGTTCTTGCAACCTATTAACGATTTTCAAATCGACTCTTAAAGCTATTTTTGCAAGAAATAAGCAAAAAATTAAAAAAATACCTTTACAAACTCTTATTTTTAAACAATTTTATGTGCTTTTTCGGTAAAATTGTGAAACTTTTGGATATAATTTACCGGACTTCACCTTTAGTATTTAAAATCAAATAGCGAACTTACACGGTTTGTATTGGTTATAAGCGAAAAATGATGTTGAATCTTTTGCATATTCTGGTTATTACATATTGTCATCACCAAAATCAAAAGCCGTTGTTAGATACCCGTCTTAAAAAGTATCTTAGAAAAATCATCCCTCTTTTCAAATATCAAAAACTTTCTCATAGACGCTAATAAACATTCCATTGTTGTATGGAAAAAAGAAAGAACTATTTAAATCCGTTACGAATAAGCGGTTTCCCATTATCAAACACATCATAATTTTGATGATTACGAGTATAAAAAATTCTAAAAGGTATTAAATTACGTCTTAGGGTTAGTGCCCAGAACTAAACCTGTTCAAAAACGTAGGATTAATTAGAAAAGCAGTATGGAATCCCGCTCAGAAGAGTACAGGTTACAGTACATAAAGTCATCAGTAGATAAAACTTCTTTCCTCGCGTTAAAAACAGGCGCGGACCTACAATATTTGATAAATATTAAAATTTTACAGGAGAACGAAAACAAAATATTATTTGCTTCAATTATTTATTTATTTTTCGGGATTTTATGATTTTTCCGTGAAGGGAGAGTAGCCCAGTTCTTATTATTTTCTCAAAGTAACCCAGCAAAAAAAAAAAAAAAGAATTTGTGTGTACTTTGTACGCACGTAAGAAGTTATTCTTCTATTATATAATTTCAACGAAGTAAATATACTTAACAGGTTATTTGTATTTTATTTAAATATTAAACTAACTTTCTTATCTACCACTTTCAAAATTTTTTTATTAAAACAACCAAAAATTAAAAAAAATATATGAATCGTCCAGGATTGGAACCCGCGACCTTCCGATCTTGACCCAACGCTCTACCAACTACGCCAGCGAGCTTCTTGTAATTGACACGTAAGCTTCGGATATAATTACACAACACGGCGACAAATAGACATAATATAAAAATGTTATACTTACATAATATTTTATTTTACTACAGAGCAGTGGCGGTTGGTATATAAGTGCTGCGGAGCTGCAGAACCACCAAAATAATCCAAACAAAATTACTTTGAAAATTAAATAAAAAATATCACTACTTATAAAATCTAAATTCATTTAGATGGTTTTCGTGCATGGCCGCCTTTATTTTAATCTGTCGTCCGTCGCATCTCATGGCGATAGGAAGTCCCACTTATTTGACCGGACCGGTGCTACTCCGAGCTGTGAACTGTTAAAGATATCCCGGATAATACCCGCTCAACCCTCGCCTACACTTTTCAGGCGACGACTGAAAGCAATATTTGAGCTGCATTTGTCGCAGTTCGAACTAGTGTGTAGAAACCTACGTTTAGTGTAATTTTAAATAATCGGTGATCGCGACGCGACGACTGTTAAAATAAGTTGTCCTGCACGTAATTCGGTATTTATATTAAGTATATGAGATAAAAGTGCTGTTCAGGATGGATGTTATTTATAATTTGATTAATGTTAAGAGATTCTTTAAATATTCTTATGACGAAAAACTAGAATTAAAATGCAAAGGACGTCCTTTGCCGGATATTAAAATCGAAAAAGAAGGATCAAGCCGAGGGAAAAATTACAAACGACAATTTAATTGCGATATTTATACGAGAAATAGTTGGATATGTGGCTGCAACAGAAAAAACGCTCTTTTCTGTTTTCCTTGTGTACTCTTTGGAGGTGATAAGTCATGGACGCAAGTTGGTGTAACAGACTTAGTACATTTAAGTGATAAAATAAAAAAGCACGAAACTTCTAAGCATCATTTACACAATCAAATGGAATATGCTTTATTAGGCTCCGTGAATATTAAAGAACAGTTAGATTCTGCATACTGGATAAATATTCAAAAATTCAATGAAGCTGTAACAAAAAATAGGTATGTTCTCTCAAAAATTATAGACTGCATAAAATTTTGTAGTGTTTTCGAATTGGCGCTTCGGGGACACGACGAGACACAAACATCCGACAATCCTGGAATTTTTCGCGGCCTCATAAATTTTACTGCTGAATTGGATAGAACTTTAGCACAACACTTGGAAGAATCGACGGTTTTTAAGGGCATTTCTAAAGAAATTCAAAATGATATTTTGGACTGCATGTTGGAATTATGCCAGGATAAAATTTTGGAGGAAATTCGGGAATCTCCATATCTAGCTGTCATGGCCGACGAGACTACAGACATTTCAGCAAAATCACAAATGGTTGTAGTATTTAGATATTGTCGAAATGGAGCACCGGTAGAACGATTTTGGACATATTTGGTACCTTCAAAATTAAATGCAGATACTTTAAGCAAAAACATTTTCAGTGTTTTGGATCCTATCCTGGAAAACTCAAATAATAAACTAATTGCTCAGAGTTATGATGGGGCAGCGGTCATGTGTGGACAGCACGCAGGAGTTCAAGCCAGAATCAAAGAAAAATATCCATTTGCTCATTTTGTACACTGTTACGCGCATCAATTAAATTTAATAATGTCTAAGGCTTGTTCCGAAAACTCTCAAGTTAGACTTTTTTTTGGAAATTTAAATGAAATCCCTACCTTTTTTAAAAATTCGCCACAACGAGTGGCAGTTTTAGATAAAATCGTCCAAAAGAAAATTCCTCATGGCGCTCCAACTCGCTGGAACTTCAATATTCGAACTGTTAATGTTGTGTTTGAACATCGATCTTCTTTTATCGAATGTATGGAAGAAATAGAAGAATCGTTTGATAAGGCAGCTGTCTGTAGTTCAGCGTCTTCCATTCGAAGAATACTAGTGGATCAAAATTTTGTTTTTTGGTTAACATTTTTCCATCGCATAATGCCACAAGTAGACGTTTTGTATAATGCCCTTCAAAAGACTAAAACGGATCCTTTGGAAATCAATAAAAAGGTGACAGATTTCGAAAGATACATGAATTCAGTTAGAAATTCAATAGATGATACCATTGACCAAGGTTCTAGTTTATGCGTTGAACCATTACCAACTAAAAGGTTACGGAAGGATAACAGTCCAGTAGATCATCGGAGAGCATCTATCGAAGTTTGTGATATAATCATAAATTGTGCAAATGATAGATTTGCTTTTAAAAATCACTTACTTGCAACTTCATTGCTTTATCCTGAGCAATTTGATAATTATTGTGCTAATTTCCCAGATGATAATTTAAGCCTGACTTGCGCGTCATATCCAAATTTAGATAGGGAGCGCTTGAAGACTGAATTATCTGTTATTTATTTTAGAAGAGACTGTAGAGACATTAATGGGGCAATACCTTTTTTAAAATTTTTAATTGAAAATAATTTAACAGAGCCTTTTCAAGAAACTGTAAAACTGCTTCAAATTCTAATTACAGTGCCCATGAGTACGGCAGAAGCTGAAAGGTGCTTTTCGAGTTTAAAACGGATTAAAACATTCTTGAGAAATTCCATGACTGAAGACCGACTTGTAGCATTAACCATGTTGTCAGTAGAAAAAACACTTATAAAAGAAATACCAAACTTTAATGAAAAAGTTATAGACAAGTTTGCTTTAAAAAAAAAATCGACGAATCGAGCTTATTTATAAAAAAAAATAATATATTTGGCTCTGTGTGTAGTTAGTTCGTAAGACCCTATAATGCAATTATTGTTGTGGCGATTTTGTTTGTAGTGTTTTTTCGTTTGCATTCCTTAGTTTTGCGTATTTATCGATAAAATTCTACTAAAAACATAAACTATAAAACAATTACTAGTGTGCCATAATGTACCATTGCTATTTTTGATATAATTGGATTTATCTTCAATTTGAAAAGAAGAAAATCGGTAAGTTCTTTATTATTTTTTAATAGATATATAATGAATAAATATATGGTGTAAAATATCAAACTAAAAGCCTCGTTGTAAAATACAACGATTAAAAGATATTGAATTAAAAAAAACCAAAAAATACTGCAGAACTACCAAATTTTTGAGTCACCAGCCGCCACTGCTACAGAGAAAGACAAATCCAAAAATTATAATAAATAATACATTTACTAAAAACACTAATATATTCTTTTAATGACTTATTTGCGTTGATACAGATTCAACAGATACATACATACCTATCTTGAAAGATTAGCAACGAACTACATACTGTCTGTTTGCGCATGCGCGCAGATTTATGAAATTTTACTCTCAATCGCGCCTAAAGAAGAATAACTTCAAAAAGAATGTTCTGTGTGCCATACAAGATATTGCAAATTTTTCCAGCGCGCTTCAATTTTAAGTTCCATTCTAAACACAAATTAATCTCTATAACCCTACAGTGTGGCAAAGCCAAATAGAATAAATTCATTATTTCGTAGACCGGCGACTTTACGGAAAAATCTCGAAACAGGTCGATTTTTATTTTTAAATTATGTTTTTTTTTTTGAAAATCCACAAGGAAAAGAAAATGTTTTTCCTGTAGTTGGCTGTATACCATCAATCACAAAATTGGAAAAAAAATCCTTTATAAAAGATATAAAATTTTTATTAAAATCTCTTTAAAGGGGCTACATCACAACAAAACGTTTTCGATTTTTATAAAAAATCATCATCAGTGTTAGATCTAAAAATAAGTATAACCGATTTAATGAATGTAAAGTTGGTATTTAAATTTTGACTATGGTTAGAGCAAGTTGGTTATACTTACAAACTGGATGCTAGCTGAGCCACAAAAGAAAAATATTCGGGTAAAAACCCTTTAAATATAATATAAACTTACGTGCATTGAAATCGGCCCACCTAAAAATTTGGTCATTTTTGAAGTCTCGTATTTCCTAAACCTGTTGGCCGATTTAAGTGATTTTTTTACTAAGTTATAGCCTTATTCTTCAACAATATCGCTGTAATAATATTATTGCTAAACAGGTAAGTGTCATTTTATACCGGGTGTAACAATGATAGTGTGTTTTTTCCTCAAAGTTCGGAACACCCTGTGGAATATTTTAGCGTATATAAAATATTGAAATTAAAATTCTACCGTAGCCCTAGTCTTTCTTAATATTTTTCTTTTTGATTCATTCCCTTATATTGGATAATAAAAAAAGTTAGGTATTTTAACAACTAGCAACGTTCTTCATCAATACAGGGTGTTTCTAAATAAGTGCGACAAACTTTAAGGGGTAATTCTGCATGAAAAAATAATGACCGTAGGTTTATAATCATATGTTCGCAAATGCTTCGTTTCAGAAATACGGGATGTTGAATTTGTTTGTACAATGTGACGATTTATTTATTGCTCTAAAACCGCACGAGATATACAAATGAAATTGGGTAGGTTTTAATAGGTAATTATTGCGCATTTTTTGGCATACAGTTAAGAATTGTATATTCACCATTGGCGTGCATACGGGTAATATGACCCGTATGCACGCCAATGGTGTATATAAAATTCTTAATTGTATGTCAAATATGTGCAATAACTACCTCTTAAAACCCACCAAATTTCATTTGCATATCTCAACCGGTTTTAGAGCAGTAAATAAATCGTCAATGTCGCACTTATTTTGAAACACCCTGTATTGATGAAGAACGTTGCTAGTTGTTAAAATACCTAACTTTTTTATTATCCAACATAAGCGAATGATACAAAAAGCAAAATGTTAAGAAAGCCTAAGGCTACAGTTGAGTTTTAATTTCAATATTTTATATACGCTAGAATATTCCACAGGGTGTTTCGAAATTTGAGGAAAAAACAAACTATCATTGTTACACCCGGTATAAAATAACACTTACCAATTTAGCAATAAGATTATTACAGCAATATTGTTGAAGAATAAGGCTATAACATATTAAAAAATCACTTAAATCGGTCAACAGGTTTAGGAAACACGAGACTTCAAAAATGACCAAATTTTTAGGTGGGCCGATTTCTATGCACGTAATTTTAGATGCGTTAGAAGTGCATACTTTGATAAAATGCCTTGTGATGGTTACATGGCCATATATCCATCCTAGTTGCCATGTAACCATCACAAGGCATTTTATCAAAGTATGCACTTCTAACGCATCTATATTATATTTAAAGGGTTTTTACTCGAATATTTTCTTTTGTGGCTCAGCTAGCATCCAGTTTGTAAATATAACCAACTTGCTCTAACCATAGTCAAAATTTAAATACCAACTTTACATTCATTAAATCGGTTATACTTATTTTTAGGTCTAACACTGATGATGATTTTTATAAAAATCGAAAACGTTTTGTTGTGATGTAGCCCTTTTAAAGGGATTTTAATAAAGATTTTATACCTTTTACAAAGGATTTTTTTTTCAATTTTTTGATTTTTTTGGAATACACAGTAATGAGCGCGCTAATAACCGGCAAAATAACGCAAAAGATAAAAACAATAAATTGTGAAATAAAAAGAGATGTAAATTATCAATATAAACGTATAAATTAACATTACATTACATAGTTTCCCACCTTTAGACGTCTGTGTCAGGAGTATTTTATAAAATTCTCCTGTAACAGTGACAGTAGTCATAGTCCTCCGATACGTCTAAGGATGGGAAACTATGTAATGTAATGTTAATTGACACGGTTATATCGATAATTTCCACCTCTACTAGTTTCATCTCTTTTTTACATAATGCATTATGTTTTCCATCTTTTGCGTTATTTTGCCGGTTATTAGTGCGCTCATCACTGTATAGCATACTAGTGACGTCATCCATCCCGGCGTGATGACGCAATCGATTACTTTTTTAAAATAAGAATAGAGGGCGTGTGCTTGCTTATTTGAAAGGTTATTCAATTCTCTATTCAGTAATATAAACATTAAAATAATTTTTTTAAATTGTTCAATTTTTTTTTAAATTAAATTCATTGACACAAAAAGAAGAATGTGTGTAATTTATTTAATTCAAAATACATTTTCCTTTTCTCAGAAATCAGAAAAAAAAATTATTTCACAAATAAACATTACTTTTCGTATAAATGAAATGTTCAAACTGCCAAGAGGCAGATAGGTGGCAAATTGAACATTGAATTTAAGCGAAAAGCAATGTTTATTTCCCAAATAATCATTTTTTTTTGTTTTCTGACAGCAGTAAAACGTATTAATTAAATAAATTACATACATTCTTCTTTTTGCGCAAATAAATTTAATTCAAAATTTTTTTGGACACCCTTTATAAATAATTATGTTAATGTTTATATTACTGAATAGAGAATTCAATAACCTTACAAATGAGCTAGCACATGACCCCTATTCTTATTAAAAAAATCATCGATTAAGTCATCACGCCTAGATGGATGACGTCTCTAGTATGATATATATGAGAAAAAATCATAATTTTAAAATAAAAATCGAACTATTTCTGGATTTTTCCTTAAGAGCACACAGTAGCGATCAACAGGTAGCAACAAACGCGGTCCAAGATTGCGAAAGTTCTGAGAACTTTCAAAAGTGAGGCAACAGTGCGTCGGTAATTCGACACTGACAGCGACGTTTATACTATCAAAAACAATAATTTTTATACACGTAGGCGCGAAATGTTGCCAAGTCAGTGACGTTCGATATCTTGTTATAAAAAAATCGATTTTTAGTAGTTCCAATGTGACACAAAATCTTGGCACGGGATAAAAAAGTTTATTCGAAGAAAGTGTATTTTTTTGTCTTTCTTAATGGCGGCACAGGCTCCTTTTTTCAATATTTTATTTAGTTATAGAGTAATTTCCACATACTAACATATTTCTGAAATTGGGCTCTGTACCGCCATTCTTTATTATATTACGAATATGTGTGCCAAATATCTCGACAAAATATTCAAAATTACAGCCGCAATCTTGGAACGCGTTTGTTGCTACCTGTTGATCGCTACTGTTTGCTCTTAAAGTTTTTACGAAATAATGAATTCATTCCATTTGGCTTTGCCACACTGCCACAAACTATAAACACATTAACAGGGTTTAAGTGGCTAAAGGTTATAAACCAAGGCCAGAATCAGAACAAAAAAAACAGGGTATAACTATACATTCTCTATATAAGTCATCTATAAACTGGATCATAAAATCTAGACACTTACTTATAATATATTCAAATTTCAGCTTTTAATGTTAATAAACAATGAAAATGTGATTTTAAGGGCGTAGGCGCAACATTTCGTCTCCAATGCTTTTTAAATTTTTTTGCATCCATTTTTTTCGAGTTCTGAGAAAACTAATAAATGTTTTTATATAATTTAAACGCAGAATGAAAGATTATATTATTACCGAGGGTCAAAAGTCCCTTAGAATAAACAAACAAGCTTCTTTTGAATGAGATATTTGAAATTAAAAATCACACTACATTTTCTCTTTTTCTTTCACCCCTATAACTTATTAAAGTAAACCTTAAGATTTCAGGAATTTTCGGCCCTCGGTAATAACGTAATCTTTCATTCCTCGTTTAAATAAAAAAAAAATATTTATTAGTTTTAGCAGGATTCGAAAAAAATGAATGCATTTAAAAAGCATTTGAGCCGAAATTTTGCGCCTACCTCCTTAAACAAAATACTATTTTGGTTAATGTACTAATGTAAATACAGAATTAAACACGTGGCGAAAAATCTTACTACACAATTGGAAATTAAAATCAATAAAAAATAATCTATATTAAAAAATGTTTATAAATAAAAAAATATTGCAAATTAAACCTGAAAGTAAGTATTTTTTTTCAATTGTTTAATACAATCAACAATAAAAATATTTAAAACATAGTTCACAATATGAGTTTGTATATCGTTACTATGTATATTATGTGCAAAAGACGAGCCCGATCTGTCGAATAGATTTTAAATACTTCTATTTGCAGAGCTGCCAGGTTTAAACCAATATGCTTGAAACTATGGTTTAAACTGGTTTTTTAAGAAAAAAACCAAACTGGTGTTTTTATTTACACTTTTTAATATATCTGCCGCAAATGAAGAAAATGAAGATAATAAATTCTAGTTTTGTATTTTCGAACTTATTTATTGAATATTATTACGTTAGATGTTTTTTTTTTCGGTGTCGCCCAAAATCCCGACAGCCAAAATCCCGACGGCCAAAACACCGACACACCAGAATCCCGACACGCCAGAATCCCGACAGGCCAAAATCCCGACATGCAACAATCCTCGCATAAGTAAAAATTCCGACTTTTGTTTAATACTTTTAATACAAAATACGTTTGTTTAGTAACAAAAAATAAAAAACAGATGGCTACAAACAAAAAACAAGAAATAAATGTAATCATATGTTAAAAAGAAACTTATCAAACCTGTCGGGATTCTGGCCTGTCGGGATTTTGGCCTGTTGGGATTCTGGCGTGTCGGGATTTTGGCCGTCGGGATTGTGGCTGTCGTGATATTGGCTGTCGGGATTTTGGGGTAGACCTTTTTTTGTTGTATATTCATTTTTATTTTTAGAAATAAATGATGCAGAATGAAGTACCATTTTTCGAAAATGAATAACCATTTTCAATCTTTTCAGTCTTTTTTACCATGTTTCGCTTTATAAACAATTAAATTATCTCCGCCCTTTTAACCTTTACAAAAAACAAAATACACCATCTGAAAGGTTATGAAAAAACACATCTTTAAAAAACAAGTTTGTACGGCCCATAGTAGACAGAGCAATTGGTTCCTGGAGTATGTGTGCAAAGTCTCATGAACATTATCTTTCAGATACTTACTTGAATCCATACATTATCCTAACCCTTTATTCCAGGTAGATACATTTAAAAATAGTTACAGAATTTTTCCGTGTTTCGTAACATTAACTTCGAATAGTACCGAGTCCGGTCCTGGCGAAGGTACCGGCAAAGGTATGCTCGCCCTTCGAGAGATGCGCTCCGAGAAGTACTTCTATCTGTTTGTTCGAGGAGAGGGGGCGTTAACATTCCAGTCTAGGGTTAAAAAACTACGAAGGGAGTCACAGACACTGATTTTTAATCATCGCGCCGTTCAAGGTGTTTCAATTCAACGGAACAGGTACTACAGGTACTACGGTGTTTTATGAAAAAAAGTCGACAATTCTGTTACGAATGTGCCGTATCATAATGGGACGGTTGTTACCATTTTTAGTAAGTACCCCATTTTTAATATTCTATTTTTATTTAATTATTTTAATATTAACTATTTAAAATACGCCAGTATTTTTTTTCTATAGGTACCTTTTTACTATTTTTGCACTACAGCTTGTGTTTTATGAAAAAATTCAATTATTCTGTTACGAATGTGCCGTATCATAATGGGATGATCCCTTTACTATATTCTATTTTTATTTATTATTGTAATATTAACTGTTATAATATATACACGAGAGTATTTTTTTATTTTTTTTTGTTATAGAATTTCGTTTTATTTTTGTCTTTCTACTTATTCGAAAAGGTATTCATTAATACAATTTTTAACTCGGATTTTGTCCGTATTTTTTCTTCCAAATTTGAAAAAATGCGCGTCATATATACCATTCTCTTAAATTTTGCCTTTTTCCTTCCATTTTCTTTTTATTCTTCTTCAAACATTTTTAATTTGTGCGTACTTTTTCTACGCCAACCGATTTTGCAGAAAAAATTTTGTTACTATGACTTCAATGCGAATAATTTACTTCCCTTCCTTTTCAAATAAAGTCGGAAATATTAATAAAATTTTTTTAAATATTTAAAAATGATTGAAAACGTTTTTTTCTAATTTTATTGTTTATAACTTTAAAACGATTCATTTTGGAGCAAATTCGTAATAAGATAAAATAGCGATAAATAATTTAATTTTCGATAAGATACGGCAGGTTAAAAATGTCTTGATTTATTATTACCCTTGCTGCAAAATAGCAATAAATAAAAAAGGGTGAAAACAAGCCTTTTCTTCTTCACTGTTTTTTAACCAATTAGATTGCATACGATCTTCATATTTCGCCTAGAAAATCTTTATCATATAATAAAACAGTTCAACAAATTAAAAAAAAATCATATTCTTTAAAATCTTCCATAATAAAAACTAAACCATATAGAATATAGAAGTTTGTTAATTTTTTCACATTTAAAATAGCACTCCACCTATCCAACGTTCTTTATACAGGGTGTCTCGAAATGATTGGTCATAAATTATACTAGATATTCTGGGGTCAAAATTAGGTTGATTGACCTCACTTACCTATATACAATAGTGCACACAAAAAGTAACAGCCCTTTGAAATTACAAAATGAAAATCGATTTTTTTCATATATCGAAAACTCTTAAGAGATTTTTTATTAAAAATGGACAGGTGGCATTCTTATGGCAGGATCATCTTAAAAAAAAAACAACAGTGAAATTTGTCGACCCCATAAAAATTTTATGATTATTAATATTAATATCCAGATTTAGCCATACGGCTCACACTCCCTTTTAATTATATATATTAATATTAATTATTATTATTATTATTTTTTGTTTCCTTAAACCCTCCTCCCCCAAACTTTTGTGTACGTTCCAATTGAATTATTATTGTGGTACTATTAGTTAAACACAATACTTTTAAAACTTTTTTGCCTCTTAGTATTTTTTCGATAAGCCAGTTTTTATCGAGATGCGGCTTCTTTTTTAATATATTTACATAAAAATTTTATGGAGTTTCGTTCCTTTAAACCACCAAATGTTTATGTACGTTCCAATTAAACTTTTATTGTGGTACCATTAGTTAAACACAGTGTTTTTAAAACTTTTTTGTCTCTTAGTATTATGAAAATGTAAATTATAAATTTTTCCTCGTATTACCAGGTCTCTATAATCGTACTTAACCATATACAAATATGTGGTGGATTTGACAAATATTCAAAATATCTCGATAAAAACTGACTTTTCGAAAAAGTACTAAGAGGCAAGAAAAGTTTAGAAACAATATGTTTAACACATTGCGTGCCACATCGCTCATATATGAGAGACACAGATATTTTGCCAGGGGCCACGTCGCTCATTTTTGATATACACACACGTGTATATGGCATGTCCCGTGTCCCTATTAAAGCATGGCACGCAATGTGTTAACCAATAGTACTACAATAATAATTTAATATTAATAATAGGAACATACATAATAGTTTAGAGGGCTTAAGGAAATAAAACCCTCATACAATTTTTATGGGGTGCACAAATTTCACTATATTTTTTTTTCAAGACGTTCCTACCATAAGAATGCCACCTGTCCATTTTCAGTAAAAAATCTCTAATAGTTTTCTACATTTTGGAAAAAAATTATTTTCATTTTGTAACTTCAAATGGATGTAACTTTTTTTTATGTGCACTTTTGTATTAAGGTAAGTAAGGTTCAATCAACCTATTTTTGAACCCACAATTGAAATCGGATTATTTAGGTCTCAGGGATTTTTTCGATCGGTATCGCGAAAAACGACAAAAGGTTGAAGAAAATTCAATAAAGTCCAAAATCGGTAAACGGAAACTGTATTTTCTCGTCCTCCAATGTAACAATTTTCTTCATTTTTTTAAAACCTTAATAACGCAGTACCCCAAAGTAAATCCCAAAGATGCTTAAATTAATTTGTTTATAACAAAAGAAAACTACCTACTTATTTTTTTCTGCTCAAATTTTTTTTAGAAAAACTAGCTAACAGCATAAAATTATATTACATTGAAGTTCATTTTTATTAACGTATCATAAATATATATTAAATGTTTAAATAAAGATCGCTTAAGAGGATCGGTACGTATTTTCGGCTGCAATGCTATTTAAATGGGGATTCATTTTTTTCGAATCCTGAGAAAACTAATAAGTATTTTTGAAAAATTTAAACGCAGAATGAAAGATTACGTTATTAGCGAGGGCCGAAAGTCCCTAAAAACTTCTATAATGTTTATTTTAATAAGTTACAGGGGTGAAAAACTAAGAGAAAATTTAGTGTGATTTTTAATTTCAAATATATCATTCAAAATAAACTTTTTATTTATTCTAAGGGACTTTCGGCCCTCGGTAATAATTTAGTCTTTCATTCTGCGGTTAAATTTTTCAAAAATATTTATTGGTTTTTTCAGGATTTGAAAAAAATGAACACAATGCCGTGGTAATATTTTCCAAATCTATCTTTGTCTTACAACGCACTCAGCCGAATATAATATTGTCAGCATATATTGTCAATCAGACACTGACAATCAGTGACAAATTTAAATATTTGACATTGCATCGGGAATATGTTGAGTTATTGATTAAATATTATTGATGTGTATTTGATAAATAATTGATTTAAGACGTGAACTTAATAAAAAGTTATTTATTGTGTATTATTTGTGGAAGATCCAATCAGAGAATACATCAGGATAATATATTCTGTGATCCAAGTATTTTGTTGTTAAAGATGTTCAAAATTGTAAGCATTCCATAACAATATATGTATTATTAAAAAATCACTTTAACACTTTTCCTCTTTCCTCGATTGAGTATTAGTCTTTGTTGTACAAATAAATTATTACAATCACTGAATACATAGTTAGTGAAAAAATTATCACATTTATTAACTGAATTAATAATTTGCAATTATAAAAATAACAGTTATCCAAGAACATTCAAAAGCCATCTCTTTAAATTAATGATGACATTTTCAAGTAGAATGACATTCTAGTAATGTTTACATATCCATACCAGTGTGAATTTTACTACACGTAATTTGCCGTGTAAAGACAGAAAAAGTAGGGATACACGTAAAATATTTGCGAATTATGTACCCATAGCCTTAAATAATTCAAATGAGATTATTTGTATTTAGATATGTTGTAGAATTTAAATTTGTATAGAACGTTGCAACGTTGTTTACCAAGCGGGGTCCCAAAAGGCCCCCAGTTTGTTTATTGACTTTTTTTGTTTTTATATATTTTTTTGTTAATTTGTGCCTTAAAATAACATATTGTGCAAAATTCAATGTTGAAAGATTTTACTTAAGAGAAAAAAATAGTATACATGAAAAACTGAAGATTTTACTAACAATAAACAATGTGTGTTTTAAAGTTTTGTTATTATTTATTTTATGTATGAGTCCCAAACTTCATTATTACATTGTGTATTGCCATATCGTCAATTATTTCTTATAGATCAAATATTTGGAGTCGATAGAGCACTAAATATTTATCTCTAACGTTAAACCCCAAGCGTATAGTTAATCGAATAAATAAATATAAAACAAAAATATTTTGAAAAATGTTAAATAATTAAAATTAAAAAAGTTAAAATGACACACATTAAAAAAGACATCCTCAAAATAATGTATAAGAAGTTATTTAGAAAAAACACATGCTGGGGTCGCTTTTGGGCCCTGCTTGGTGATCTAAGGGTTAAGTCAATATCGATTTTACGTAAAAATTTTATACCGATTTTTGACGATTCTAAAAGGCGTATGAGGGGTAGCTGATGTCAAATTCTTGAAAAAGTACTGCTGTGCTTTGTTTTTTTTAAACAATCATAAAAAGTAAAAAAATCATTTTTTGCCTATAAATCGTTTCTTGTAAATTTAGAGAAAAATAGTACAAATAAAAAACTTTAAAAAGTTATTTCTTTAAGTTGTAAGTTTCTAAATTAAAACACATAATAAACAATTATAAATAATATAAACAATTGACCGAGATAATTAAAAAAAATGTTATTTTTGCAGTAATTTATGTAATAACCAACGATTTTCATAATTTTGCAACTAATGTAAAAAACAAAGATATCAACATTTATAAATTACTGCAAAAATAAGAGTTTCTTGCAATTATCTCGTCCAATTGTTTATGCATTTTAATTTATGGTAGGGGAGCCCAAGCGGGGATTTTTGCAGTTACTCGAGCGCGTCAGATTATCATATGAGGAGAAACAACCTGGTGCCCTGAAGATGTACCTCTACCAAATATTGACTCTTAACACAGGGGCGTTCGTTAAGGGGGGCCCGAAAAAAAATCTATCCTTAAAAATACTCGAAATTGTCAGATTAAGATAAGGTAAGTTAAGGACATGCAAAACAGTGAACATTTCAAAAATCTGACGATTTGAACGGGGCGTAAGAGAATGGGTGAGTTAAAAAGTTTCACAAAAAAAAGCGAATAATTCGCGAAATGAACGTTAGATCCAAAAACTAAAAAGTATTCAATATTTTTCAAAAATCCATCGAATGATACCAAACATGACCCCCCAGAGAGAGAGGTGGGGGTAAATTTAAAATTTTAAATACAAATCCCACGATATTTCGCAAAATAAACATTAGATCAAACATTAGATAAACATGTTCGATGTTATAATTTTGTCAGAAACTAGAGAAATAACTGATCTTAGTAACTATATAATACCAGGTTTTACTATTCATTATAATGAATCATTAGCTAATAAATGTGATGGTGTTGTTATTTATATTAGGAATAATTTAGGTGCCTCGGTAAATATATTACCCATCAATGAAAGTAAATTTTTAAGGGTTACCTTTTCTAGTAAAAAATTATCTAATACAATTTGCAAAATAGGTATCACGGCTTTTTATAGGCTTCCATCAACAGATATTAAACAATTTTTAGGGGATTTGGGTGAATATTTTGGAACAATACAAAAACAAAATATTGAAATATTTGCAGGTGATATTAATATTGATTTAAAAAAAAAGAGATGAAGTTTATACAAACAGTTATTTGAATATATTAAATTCTAATGGTTTTGTTTCCTATATAAACAAGCCAACGAGAGTAACAATAAATACAAAATCAATCATTGATCATATATTTATAAAAACACAAGCTAATCTAAAACAGCAAATTAGTATTGATCCGTTCGTTTTTCACACTGACATGACTGATCACTTCACTCCAGCCGTTTTGGTAAATAATCAAACTAAAAAAACCCTACACCTGAATCTCCAGTCATAATTAAAAACCTTAATATCGGAAAACTACAACAGCTTCTAAAAAATGAACAGTGGAATGATATTTATATAAACAAAATAGATTCTCAAGTTGCATATGATACATTTATAAATAACTTAAATAATTACATACAAACCTCTACGGAGGTAAAAAGTATGAATAAAAAAATATCAAAAATAAAACCCTGGATAACGGTGGGGCTGGTATCGTCAATCAAACGACGAGATTTTCTTAAAAAGAAATTATTAAAACAATTTTCACCAGCACTTAATGCTGAATATAAAAATTATAGAAACAAACTTAATAGTCTACTAAAAAAACCAAGAATAACTTTTATCAAAATAAAATTCATGAAGCTGGTGGAAACACAAAAAAAATGTGGAATATTATAAATGATATCTCTGGTCGGAGTCAAAAATCTAAAAACATTGAACACATATCAATTGTTAATGACAATATAACTGTAAGTAATAACAAAGAAAAAGCAGATATGTTTAATAATTTCTTTTCTAATATTGGTGCTGATATGGCAAATAGAATACCGGTGACAAGTATACCTGATAATTTTATTGCTAATGATAAGGTTGAATCTAGCTTATTCTTAAAACCAGTAACTAAAAATGAAGTAACAATACTAATATCAAAGTTAAAAAATAACTGTGCACCTGGACCAGATAAATTGTATGCTAAAACAATAAAAAATATCCATGATCTAATCTCACAGCCTTTAACTCATATTATAAATTTGTGTTTTCAAAGTGGTAAAATACCACTACAATGGAAAGAATCTACAGTCACCCCCATTTTTAAATCCGAAAATTCGAGTAAACTGAACAACTATAGGCCCATTTCTTTAATAAATAATTTTGCTAAAATATTTGAAATGGCCCTAAAAGAAAGGTTGCTTGAATTTTTTCATATAAATAAGGTTATTTCAGATAAGCAATTTGGTTTTGTAAAAAAATCAAGTACAGAAAGGGCTGTAGTTGACCTACTGGAGAAAGTGATAGGAGCTGTGGATGAATCATTGAAATGCGTAGTAGTTTTCCTTGATTTAGCTAAGGCGTTTGACACGGTCTCTCATAAAATTCTCTTAGATAAACTAAGTAATTATGGGGTTAGGGGAATTGCACTAAATCTAATAGCAGATTATTTGTCGGAAAGAGTTCAACGAGTAAAAATTGGCCCAGAATTAAGTTCTGAAACTACAATAAAATTCGGAGTACTACAAGGAACAGTATTAGGACCACTTTTATTTAATATTTATCTGAACAATATCACAAGAATTAATAGTTTCAACGGCCACATTGTTTGTTATGCCGATGACACAGCAATATTATTTATGGGGAAAACATGGGAGGAGGTTAAAACCAGCTCTGAAATGAACCTAAAACAGCTAAACTTATGGCTAAAATTTAACAAACTGACTTTAAATATTAATAAAACAAAATATATCGCCTTTAGCCCAACAATTGTTGACCAACCTACAAATTTTCATATAAAATTGCATAACGCAAAATGTCAAGGACAAAATTGTGACTGTTCTTCAATAGAAAAAGTTTTCTCTATAAAGTATTTAGGTGTCTTCATAGATCAACATTTACGTTGGTCAGACCATATCACTCATGTCAGTAAACGAATAAGGGCTCTAATGCATAAATTTTATATCTTAAGAGATATTCTACCCAGGAAAAAATTAATCATGGTTTATAACTCGCTTGCAGAATCATCTTAAGATATTGTATTGTAGCATGGGGTGGCGCGTTTAACAAAACTCTTAACATTTTAGAAACAGTTCAAAATACTCTATTAAAAATAATTTTTAAAAAAAGAAAACTGCATCCAACAAAAAAATTATATGATGAATCCGAGATATTTAGTGTTAAATCCCTCTACATCTACAACTGTGTTTTAAATGTTTATATAAACTCAAAAAAATTTAAATTTCAAAGCAACCGATTAACTCGATCAGTAACAAATATGGATATTAGTATTCAGCAGTTCAAAAAATCAGTAACACAAAGATCCCTAATGTTCTTTGGACCTAAATTTTATAACATAATTCCTATACATATGAAACAAGAATCTAAATTATTTAAATTTAAAAAATACATAAAAACCTATCTAAAAACCCACTTACAATTATTTTTGGACGCAATGTCTTAATGTATGAACGACAGCATAAACAGAGTAGAATTTGGGTGTATATTGGTATTATAATTAACAAAGTATTCAGCAGCTAGAGAGGTTTACCGTCCGTCTTGTTCTGTTGCATTATCTCTTCGATAGTTAAGTATGTTACTTCTTAGTTCCAACCTTAATACTACTTTTATGTACAATTTATACAGTTTCGATTGACATAGTACAGTGCAAAACAGGCAACTCTTGCCTAGGCATGGTGCTGAGTCAGTCGATACTAATAATAATATAAGATTTAAATGTAAAATGTTGTACACAAATATTTCTGAATAAATTTGAATTTGAATTTGATCGAAAAACTGCAAAATACACTTATTCAATATTTTTGAAAAATCTATCCAATGGTACCAAACACGACTCCCCACGGAGGTGGGGTGGGGGCTTACTTTAAAATCTTAAACAGGAGCCCTAAATTTTTATTCCAGATT